>NC_142379.1:18767500-18952500 GCF_059441005.1 Hippichthys cyanospilos | reverse complement strand
GACACTTTTCATATTAAGTTAATTGTGTCCATTATCTCTTGATTTTCACTTTGACTGTTTTTCAATGTAAAGTTGTTTTGATTTGACCATCATGGTGGTAGAAGGCTTATGTGAATGCTTGGGTCAGTGGCTGAATGATATGTTTCTCTTTTGTCAGCAATGCCTGATATGCGCACTTCACTACATATATGATTGTATTCCACTGTTGAGGTTTTTGCACGTACAACACAAGTCACTCATTTGAATGTTTTTGTTTAGCATTGTTCAATTTTTCTGTGTTTATTATTTAGAAAAAATGAGGAACTCCAGTCATTCGACATGGCTCGAGTTACTCAAGTTGCGATAATTAAGACTTGTGACTGGATTTTCAAAAACCTGGGAAAGACTTGATATAAGACTTGGGGCCCTATAATGCTGTTCAGTCGCAGGTCTGGCACAGTGTGCAGCCTAAATGTGCACCTGGGTGGAATTTTCGTTCTTTCCTTTTCTTTTTGCAAGGTAGAATTGAGCGTAGCGGGCATTTGCGCTGCTGTGCGCCTTGATGCGACTGAACCAGCTGAGTCCAGCCAATCCTGATGCTATCCAACATTTGCATTAGGAATCAAGGTGAGGGAAGCACAAGGCGAGTTCGAAGTTGCACAAGTACACTTGCTGGTCCTTGCAAGACACAATAGTGCACGTTTGCAAAGCTGTAGCCCTAAGTAGATGTTAACTATGCATGTGATGTGTGCCTTGCATTTACAACCGTGCGACACCCCCACACTCCATAGCTGTGTCGTGATTGTAAACTACCTCGGACTGCATGGATGCCAGGCAATCAAACATTTACCAAAGGCCACTGGTATCTAAAAGATTCGACTTTGATAGAATATATTTTATTGTCATGTAACACCGTTTGCTATTTTAGAAAGTAAAGCAGGGAAGAATAAAAAAAAAAAAAAAGTTTTTTTTTTTTCAACCCTTACATCTGAAGTGTCAAATTCCAGTCACAATGGCCTTGTCTCACATATTTTCCAAGATATTCTTTGCAACAAACCTGATTCAAAAGATCAAATCATTATGAAGCTTCTGCAGCGCTCACTGATGAGTTACATTTGAATCAGGTGTGTTGCGAAGAAAAACCTGGAAAACATGCAGGCCACAGGCCCTTGTGGACTGGAGTCTGAAGGTTCAGGAGTAAGAGGGTTAAAACCAACCTCATGCTCCGCTGCGCATCATTTGTGAAGTCATGGCATAAACACCAACAGAGGTAAAAGCAAGTCCATGCTAGTCAATGACTAGCAAAAAATCTACCGTTCTGGTTTACGTGGAAAAAAACAAAAAAACAAAAACAAACAAAAAAATAAAACAAGGAAGGCAAAATGAAAGGTTTTCACCTTACAGGATGGAGACACAACAACAATAAACAACATCAACGTCTACCTTCATTTGTCTTACGATATCTACAGACAGGTAAGCTAACTTTACAGTTTACTTCGTGATACAAACTCTGGTTTGGGTGCAGTTAAAATATATGATTTTGAACATTTGATTCAAGTGCAGCTTAATAATGTAACCAGAGTGAGATGTTTTATGAAAACCGCCTTAACCAATATCATTTACTATCACATTTTGAGGATACCAGGAAAAAGACACCAACAGCATGCAAGATTCTAAACTCGAGATGAGAGAGACTACATCTACCCACATTTAATTGCTAGTCTATACGGTGATCAGTGATTGTGTTACTTTCAATCTTGGATATGAGTTTGACAGCACTTTGATCAGTGCACTGAAGGTGATGCAACCTTTCTGCTTGGTCCCATTGTCCCACTGTCAAATTTGTATCCCCTGCCCCTGCAAGGTGAATTGACATGGGGCTGTTCTGATTTTGGTTTGTGTAAAAAATAATGACATATTTCCACGTGCCACCTGCAATGTACTAGTTGTAGCTGTTTGGATCATTAAATTAGTACTTATGTTGATATTTGAGTGGCCATTGAATGCATCTGCAGTCAACTGTGCAATTGAATACAGTACTTTCTTTTGCTTTTCCACCCACCTATCGATCATTAAATGCAAACACTTTTATTTGTAAGACCTTGTTCGTAAAAATGAAAGTTTACTAGCGTACATTGCTGACCCGCATTGGGAACGTGCCGCCAGAAAGGTCAATTTGCTATGGTTTGACTTGATTTCCCATGATTCTTTGAGACAAAAGAGGGAACTACTTCTAGGTCCAGCATAATGTGAATGTGAAAGTACATTATTCTAATCCTTTTCTAATTAGTTTTTCATATATGTCACGATGACAACTGTGTGGTTGACATTCACATGGCCCAAACAATTGGCTTTTATATAAAATTGCGACATCGGGAGACGACCTAAGTAAAATCAGGACAAAACAATGAGGCTGGCGAAATCTGTCAGGACTTGGGACACAAGGCTCAAAATTAGAACCGTCCATGTTAAAAGGGGACGTCTGGTCACTCTGACCTAAGTGTAATATAGTCTATAGACACCATGGAGACTGTAACACTTCATCCATCAAAAGGTATATGTAAACATTGTTTGATACAGATGATTGGATTATGATTGTAGGCCTGATGCAGTGACGAGTCAGTGTATGTAAAAAGAAAGTGAATCAAAATTTATTGTCATGCATAATTGAAAATGTAATTCAGTATCACAGATAATAGGATATCCACATGGGACACATTGTAGTCATCTACAACCAAATATTGGTAGTTCTTAATGCCTGCAAAAATTGAAAACTTGAAGGAAAACAAAACCAAGCTCAGGTTGAGACAACAAATAATGAAAGGGAGAACACACAAGCAGTTTAGAGAAGGATGAGCGAACACTGAGTCATTCATGAGAGGATTGCAACGGATGTCCCACTTGAAGAAAAGGGTGATTTTCTGCTCTTATTGTCAATGAGAAAAGCTGAAATCATCCAATTAAGTAAAAACGAGAGTCTGAAGCAGTTAATGTCATGAAAGAAGTGAAAAAAAACTGTGACCACTTTTTAATTGTGTTTTTTTCATCTATACAGTCTATTGCATTAATTTGCATTTGATCTGTGTTTATTGTTGAGGGATGTGATTTGCCATGAGGGAAATGGGGAATCTTTTCCAGTTTGCTGAAGAAGCCAATGTGACTTATCATAACGGTGTCGCAGTTTAGCGCAGGTGGCGCATACATACATGTCAAATCTTCTTTTTGTGTATGTGTTGGAGTGTTGGCTCATGTACCTTTCTCTTTAAGTTTATTAGAAGTTTAGCATATTAGTCTATGAGCTCCACAATGTTTCTTTGAAACCCTGTGTTATACAGTGCTACATAAACTCACAGGGTTAGGGGACCACAAGCAATCACTTAAATGGATTCAATCAAAAACTGAGTTTATTGGTTGGTCACATAAACATGACCGTCCCTAAAAGTCAGACCTAACACTCGCATGCAGTTGTCTCTAAAACAAAAGGGGATGGTTGGGTCACAACACACATCGTGTGTTCCAATAGTCCACCAGGTACCCAAAGGATCCTCTGCTAGGATCTCCCAGACCAAGGGTAGCACAGAAAGATAATTTGTTGGGAGACAAGAGGAGAAATAGAAAGCCACCTACTCCAAATCCACCATAGGCCTGTTCGAACTGAGAATGGCATATTGGCGGGAACGTTTCAGGGAAGTTCACACATTTGTGGCAGAAGCTCCAGCCTCTACCAGTCTCGTTCAACAGTGCCCAAGACATGTTTCAGCAGGGTCCCTGTTGGTTGCTCGCCCAGACTCGGAAGCCTCTTCTATCTTTCAAAGCGGTCATCTTATCAAAGATGCTGCAACGGCACCCCAATGCTCACACATTAGGGCCCCCAGGCTGCAACCAGCCATCTGCCGCTTGCAACGCAGTCGTCTGGTCAGGGACATATCCTGCATATCCGGCCTTGGGCAGCCACCAACAATTCCTTTTCTCCATACCAATTGTCCTTCGGGTTAGGGTTATAGAGTAGTTGCTCCCCCAATTTTCATTGGTCCTTCTGGTCAGCATGCCATGCTTGATATATATGAGGCGCCTGACCTGGCTGAAAGGGAAGCAGCACTGGAATGTTGCTCAGTGGTCCAAAGTTCACTTTTCAGATGAATGCAAATTTTACATGTCATTCAGAAATCAAGGTGCCAGAGTCTGAAGGAAGACTGGGTATGGAGAAGGAAATGGCAAAATGCCTGACGTTTGGTGTCAAGTACCCACAGTGTAATGGTCTGACCATGATATTACTGTGCTCAATTGGCCTGCCAACTCTTCTGACCTCAACCCCATAGAGTATATGTGGGATACGATGAAGAGGAACTTGAGAGACACCAGGCCCAAAACTGTGGTGAGTTTAAGGTCACTATTGAATCCTAATTTTACATCAAAATATTCATCATCATCCATCTGCTTTTTTTTGCAGCGATACTTGACCTTTTTTACAACTTTATCGGCCATGTTTGTTTTGATCTTGCAGAGAAAAATATGGATGCTGCTCATGCCATTGTGTTCAAATTAATTTGATCAAAACGAGATCACTGTACCACCTTGCTTCCGGTAGTAAATAAAAAAAAAAAAGCGTACCAATATCATCACTTCGTCATTACTTTAGATCCTTTTTTTTTTAAATTTTCTTTCTTTCTTTTTTTTTTTTTTTTTTATGAACGGCTTACATTACAACCAGCCACATAGCCAGACGAATATCACTGGGACACATGCTCCACTACTGTTCTGTGGTGCCCCGTTAAAAATTTCACCAATAAAATCAAATTCACCTCAGAGCGTACATGCCACATATTACCTAGTACTCCACATAAACAATTCACACATGGCTAATTAATAGGGTAATTTACTCACGAGTAGCTGGTATTAATTCCATGAGGTGGGAGAGACAGATGATGAGAATAACTGATAGAAGTCAGTAAGTTTAGCTGACAACTACAAATATTATTTTGAATGGACTTAAATTGTAACTTTAAGATGGATATCGGAAAGTTTTTTCGCCTGCAGCAGGGATACAGCAGTGAGAAATGAGAGCGGTAAAGAAGTCCTTGCTAGCGAGGCAACATAATGCTACGTTCACACCGAACACGAAAATATGCGTCGCCTACGCTCATTCGGTGGGCTTTCGGTCACCGGGTGTTAACTGCCGGCATTTAGCTTGTTCACACGTTTGTGCGAGGGGTGGGGGGTGAGCTTGTTGCGCACTTTACAGTGGATCCCGAAAGAAAAACTTCTCTGAGAACTTTCACTTTTGTGGGATGTAGCAGAGGCAATGTTTTCTTTTCTGTCTGTCTTAAGTTTATGCTAATGTTATTCCTTGTGTCAAGACAACCATATTATTTTACTGTACAAGCTGTTGGGGTGTTTTTAAAGTTTTTAAACCATTCATTCCGCAGAGAAATTGCACAGTGGACATGCTTCTCCTTACAAAAATTCTGATTCTGGAATCTTTTTTTTTTTTTTCCTTTTTGAAAGCTGCTATAGGAAATGGATGGACATATGAAATACAAATCACAATGTTCCAATTGTTTATGACTTTGTTTGCACCACAAAAGTTGATCCACACAAAAATCAGCTTACAACTACAATGCAAGTTAGTTGGAAAGTGGGATGAAGCTGGAGTTCCCAACGAGAGCCCATGCAGGCATGGGGAGAACTTGCAAACTCCACACAGGGAGACCATAACGAGCTGGAATTGAATTTGTGACTCTGAACTGTGAGGCAAATGTCCTAACCACTTTTCCACTGTGAAAGAGGTTTATAAGACAATGCATTTTTATTTTACATTCTCTGCTGTGAAGCAAAGTGACAAAAAGTTGTGCTAAAATTGTCCCTTTAATTATTTCTTTCTGGAAATAATCAACCAAAAAATGAGAGGAGAGAGTCCAGTTCCTCAAAATTGGATTCTTTTATATATCACTCAGCAGTGATGAAGTATTGGAAGATAACTGACGTGCTATGCTGTTTTTTTTTTTTGTTTGTTTTTTTGCTGGACTTGAGATCACTGAGACTTTGGCTCTTATTTTTATTTTTTATTGCTGCAAGTTTTTGGACATAAAAAAAGTTAAAACTGTACAACGAGCAGTTTTCCTGAGTCTTGTTGATGTAAAGACACAAAGTGTAATGTTAGCACTCATTTGAGAAAAAAAGTGTGGGGATCATTTAGAAGACTTAAAAATGGAGCATAAGATGCCTTGCTAGAGTTGTAAATAGCCCATATAAGTCTTTGTTCCATAGGCCTACTTTACACTTCACAATGGGCTGTTTTGAATTTCTTACCACAGCATATTTTTAATTAGCATATTTTCTTCATGCAGCTATTACAAATGAAGTGTTACTTGACAGCAAATGTAGTCTTACATATTTTCTTTTTTTTGTTTTTTCCTTCTATTATTCATATAGACTGGGGTAATTATTCAACACTTATGGGAGATTTTTGTTCTTTGTGTTTTTACTGTGGCACTGTACAAATCACAAACTTTGATTGATGGCATCGTATGTGTATTTGTCTTGGTGCGTGCGCGTGTGTGTGCATACGTAGATCTTATTAGTATAGTATCTCTTTATAGTGGAATAGTGTACTACAACTACAGTGTCTGCTAAATCATTCTGGAGAGATCGTGCAAATCAACATGTTTTGACTTGCATTCATCAGAATCATGCAAGCTGTTCTGTTTGGCATTTGTCTGTTGACTGCCATTCCAAATAGATTGCCCTGAAATGACTTGCTTATCTTCTTCTAGCCTTCTCTTTGTTATGTGCTGCTCGGTGTCTCCCCCATCTGGTCTTCAGTCTCTGCAGGTCCGCAGGTGTCACGGTTGAGTGGAGCGGAGACTCTGGCTACGAACTTTTAAGCCATCAACAATCTACCTGCCTTTATATTGCAGACAGACCTCCTGGAACCGTGTCTGATTATTATCTGCATTTGCTATATCGCATTCTGAGCTGCTTCCTACCTTGGGAGTACCCGCTATTTTGTTGTAACTTTGCATCTGCTCCTGTTTTTGTTCTTAAATACAGATAACATTCCGTGTTGACTCCGCGATGAAACTTACTGTCCTCCAGCGGCACCTTAGGTTATTTCCTCCTCACGTTGTGGGGCTTTCAGTTGTTACTTTGTCTAGTTCCATGGTTTATTTCCTTGGTTGTCACTTTGTTTCACTCAGGTCAACATGTGCCCCTTGTGTTAATAAAGTTTTGTCGACATTTGTCTTCCATTCAGTCTCTATTTGGGTCCAGCTATCTTTTACTACCGCCAAAACCTTACGTAATAATGCGACCATTCCTCGTGGACCCAACAGATCCTGAATGGTTGCATTCAGCATTAGTAAGTCAGATACAATTAGTGGGCAAGCATGAAAACTTGTTGCGGGAACTGATGGATGCAGTATCAGGACTGCCCACCAATGTAGCGGACTTAACTGCTCGCATGGAGCGACATGAACCATTTCCAAGTACCCCAATCAACCCGTCCTGAGCGATCAATCCAATGTAGCTTTTATCATGAGCTTACTTTCGGGAAGAGCTGCTACTTGGGCTATGGCAGTTAGCCGCTCCCTCTGTGTTTTCCTCGCTTCCCTGTTTTCTCGTCCAACTTTGTAACATTTTCGATCACTTGCTATGGGGCCGGGAAGCAGGCATTCAGCTATTGGACTTTACTCAAGGACAATTAGCAGTGGCGGACTTTTGCGTAGCCTTTCGTATGCTCGCAGGTGAATGCGGCTATGATGAGACAACGGTGTGTGGGTGGAGTAATAACTCTCGCATCAAGGACAAGCTTGCCGCTCGGGATGAAACCTCAAATCTTGATGAAGTTAGTAGTTTAGCCATTTGGCTGGATAATCAGTGACCAGACCAGAGGAGGGAGTGGAGGAGGGTTAGGGTCAGGGTTAGAGATTGGCTAAGAGATGGACACAGGACTTCCCTTCTACCGTCACCCATCGGGACACTATGGGTGCAACACCTGACATAACCGGAGACACGGAACCCATGTTGCTGGGAGGTGGACGACTAACCGCGGCATATTGCGACCGGAGACCGAATTTACTCTGGAAGAGCTTCACGACGATGGTCTCCCGCATGGGGGAGTGTAACCGTCCGTTGGTGGATAGCCAGAGGACTGCGGTGCCGTTGTACCAGGCCTACCAGGCCAGGAATGTGGCTGTCAGCCCGAGACCTTCACCTGCTAGCGTCGTCCAGGAACTTGGGCCCAAGGTTCATTGGGCCTTTCAAAATTGCCTTTGTAGTTAACCCTGTCACTATCAAGTTCGTCCTTTCTCAGTCTATAAAAATACATCAGGTTTTATACGATTCACGCCTCAATTCAGTCGCTTCGTATCCCCTCTGAAGCCACCAGTGGTGGCTCCTCCTCTGCACGTGATAGTTGGTGGCCAGTTTACACGGTGAAGACGCTGTTGGACTCCAAGAGGAGGGGCGGGGGTGTTAAGTGCCTGGTCGACTGGGAGGGCAATGGATTTGAGGATCGCTCCTGGGTTACCTGCTCCTGGATCCTGGATCCATCAGGGACTTCCACTTACTCCACCCGGAGAAGCCAGGTATACCACAAGGGGACGTTAGTTGAAATGTGTCGTGTTGTCACGGCAGGTCCGCAGGTGTCACGGTGAGTGGAGCGGAGTCTCTGGCTTTTCACTTGCAAGCCATCAGCAATCCACATGCCTTTATATTGCAGACAGATCCGGAAACCGTGTTGGATTATTATTTGCATTTGCTATATTGTATTTTGAGCTGTTCCTAGTCCTACCTATCACTTGCGTATCTCCTCTTTGTTCTGCCTCCTTGTTAGTACCCGGTCTTTTGTTGTTACTTTGCATCTGCTCCTCTTTGTGTTCTTAGATACCAAAAATGTTCCCCCGCTGACTCCGCAGCACCTTGGGTTATTTCCTCCCCATCTTGTGGCGTTCAGTTGTTCCTTTGTCTAGTTCAGCGGTTTCTGTCCTTGGTTGTCACATTGTTTCACTTACTTTGATATGTGCTTCTTGTGTTAATAAACTTTTGTCAACATTCGAATTTCGTTCAGTCTCTGTTTGGGTCCAGTTATCTTTTACTCCAGTCAAATGTCTACACTCTTACTTTGTGTTCTAGACAACTGCTCAGAAAAACCCAAGGTCCTGATTGTTAAGGCAAGATCAAATGAAGTCTGGGCATTTACAGTAAATCTTTGAATTTTTTTTATATTGGCATTACGTGGTCTTTGTAGATGAGTTTGAACATTCTGTGAAAAAAAGTATAAAGGATGGAAAAACAGAAGGGAAAAACACATGACTTTTTATGACAGATTAATTAGAATTTGAATTAATTACAATGACAGATGATTAAAAATTTCATAAAGTGATGAGATGCCCCCTGAAGATTTTTCCATCTTCTTTATATTATTCACCTGTATATATATATTTTTACCTTGGGTTCCCAAGCTCTCTTAATCCCCATTGTACTGCCAGAGATAGGCCCAAGTTCGCCTTGACCCCACACAGGGTAATAAGCACTAAAGAATTATGGATGCATGTAATGAAGGAGAGCAGAGGTGATAAATGAAAACTGGTGAGCAAAGAAAGGATGTTGAGTGGCCGAGGTCTAAAGGATGGTGAGTGATCAATACAAAGAAGTTGGAAACACTCACGGATCCTGCAAACACACTTAACAGAGTACTATATACTGAAGTAGAACATAGACAAGTTACATAGAGACTAAATAATGCATGTTGGAAACGAGGTCAGCCCGATGCAAACAATAAATTTATAAGGTCAATTGAGTTCAAATAGCACATTGTACTTATGCTCATGGATAATGCATATGGTGCATGCTCTACATAATAATGCATATGCTAGGGTGAATTCAAACATATCCTATGTACATCAGCGGAAAAGCACGGTGTTCTTTTATAAGTACTTAAATGATTCGCTCTTAAAATAAATTTATTCTATTTGAAAAACAAATAAAGCTGAGACAGGATAAGGAGAGTATGGAAATACGTTTGATTGGTTTTCACTTTATAAAAATATACAGAAAAAGAAAAATAAAGTGTGGAAGAATAGTTTTGTTTCCAGAATCAAAGTCAAGTCAAAGTCAAAGTCAAGTTTATTGTCAATTTCTTCACATGTGCTTAACATACAAAGGAATTGAAATTGCGTTTCTCACTATCCTCTGCGTTTTACATGTACAATAACAAAGTTCAGGTGAGCAAGACGAGACAATCCTAAAAACTAGATTCTTATCTATAGTAATGTAATGTGCGATATGTTAGATCTACTTTGCCTAGTGTTGCTAAACTAGTAACTAAAACTAAAAATTAAATACGAAAAACCAGGTATGGCAAGAGTACCCCAAGACAAGACAGAAGTAGCAGCATATGACAAGACAATCCAACAGTACGAGACAAAGCAAGACAAATCTGTCTGGGGTTGTCCCAGTTGTGTGCATTTGAAGTATTTGTTATAGTTGTTGTAGTTGTTATATATTGGCTGCTTGAAAATACAGTTGTCTAAATTAGAAAAAAAGAAAAAGTTGTGTCCAAAAACAATTAAATGATTCCAGATCCTGTTTTGTGCTGGGTGAAGCACAGTTGGTATCGGCGCAAACACCTCATTTACCTGACTAACAGGCTTTCTTTGTGTGAGTGTCTGCGAGCTTTCATAAAAAAGATGATTCTTCAGTGATTTTCTCTTTGACGGTGTGTGCATCTACAAATACAGTACTACATTTGTGTTTTATGCATTCAGCACCCGTTTTGATGTAAGAACTCTCCAAAACCTAACCAAGACAACTACAACTACAACATTCAACCAGTTTATACCTGGTATGAACCTCTCAATAAAGACATTTGGACATAGTACGTACCCTAATACATGAGGTGCAGTGCGATTCAAGGTTAGTGTATTTTAAAAATTAGTCATTAAAGTTAGGTTGAAACAAAACCTTTTTCCAAATCCAAATCAGGTTTCATTACACCCCTAATATGAGTGCTTGCAAATGTGAGTGTTGTGATACTTGGGCTACATCTACTGACCTGATTGGCAATTTCTATCACTTGGGTTCACTTTAAGTTTCCCAACAAGCCAATAGGTACAATAGGGAGAGAAAGAACACAGAAAGAATTTGGTTGTGAGGTAAAAGTTAAAATGTGACTGATAAAAAAAATTAACAGTCCATGTTTGCAAGTGTACCCTTGGGATTATTGTTATTGTTTAGTTTGAGCAATTCTTTGTCGGACAATTGCATCAAGCTTTTATGTGTACATTTTTTTTGGTCGCACAATTCTGTGTGAGTGAGTGCTTGTGTGAGGCTGTCTGCAACCATACAGCTTTCAGCTGACCAAGATAGACTCACTAACCTTAGGTTAGCCAACATTTCCGCTTGGTTAGTGTGCATAATGATGCATAATGTGCTTGAGCTCTATGTGCAGATGTGTGTGCGTAGCTGGTATTAGGTGGCATAAGTGTTTGTGTATTTTTGAGTTTGCATCAGTGTGTGTGTGTAGGTCGGTGTGTATATATGTGTGTAATGATGTGGATGAATTGCGCTTCTGCAGCAGAGAGGAAGAGATTTGTGGAGATTTTTGCCTAATGAGCGTGGATCACTTGCATCGTTAGCATTAGCTCAACAATACAAGCATCAGTTTAATTAAGGCCTGACTGCTTTTAGGAGATCAGCATTCAACCACCCACCCTTTCATGCAACCCCCAAATCAGATGCCTCTCCATATACTATAGATGATGGTGGGGTTATTCTGAAGTAGCTGGAGGACTTTAAAGATGACTTTTAAATGATAATATTGATGGTGAAAGCATCAATTCAGAAAGCTTGTTCTAAAACGTTCAGAACAAGCGCAAGAGGCAAGTACTCATAGATTTGCTTCAAATAAAATGATTGTTCTGGAAAGTTGCCATGGTGAATAATGGCTGTTTGTTTCTCAATGTTTGGGTCATATTCTTTTTTTTTTTTTTTTTAAATTTGGACCCGGAACTTTTGGAACAGCCCAAATTTAACGGGTCATAAAAATCGAGCATTTAGTACCATTATCTCCATACCTTACCATATCTCAAATTAATGCTAGTACCTCGGTGACAAAAAGTATTGATTATTGCACATAATAAACTATAAACATGAGGGGGGGAATCTTTGACAGTCTCACGATTCCAATGGATTCTAATTTTGGGATCTCTGATTTGATTCAGAATCTAATTCCAATTCAAAACGATGTTCGACTCAAAACGAATTGACTCATTTACAAATGAATCATCATCATCATGTGTGTTTAAAAAGTTTTCTTGTCCATCCATCCATTTTCTTCCGCTTATCCTATCCGCTTCTGCTTATTCCCAGCAGACCCTCACGATACGTTTGGGACTGCCAGGTCTGACCGGCATTCTCTCCGGAGCCAATACACCACCAGGTGGTGATCAGTGGACAGCTCTGCGACTCTCTTCACCCGAGTGTCCAGATCACGGCTGCACATCTGGTGACCCCCCCTCTGTGGGCCGTCACCTTATTGTGGTGGAGGGGTTTGCGCATCCCAATGATCTTAGGAGCTAAGTTGTCTGGGGCTTTATGCCCCTGGCAGGGTCACCCATGGCAAACAGGTACTAGATGAGAGACCAGACTAAGCATGGTCCATCGACCCTTAATGATGAATAAAATAAATGGATTCATGTTAACCTCACCCGAACGTGGGTCACCGGGGGCCCTCTCTGGAGCCAGGCCTGGAGGTGGGGCTCTGTGAAGGGAATCATATATTAGGTTGTTATCATTATGTGCTTATTTCATTGTTATCCATTTATGCAATCCTAGTTCATTTTGACCCTGTCCTTAGATAGAGCTGTTGACGCTCGAAAGTGTGAGCCGGGACCTTGGCCCAAGCTGTCGGTGGCGCCCGGCTGGCTCTTTAGTTGTGTCTTGTAATCTGCTATGCTTTTGCTCAATAAAAGCCAGGGGGGGACGGCTGGGTGGTTGAAATTAGCGTTGGAAAACCCACAAGTTCATTTGCCCAAGCTTTTTCCCTATGCCTGGCATAGAAAAGTCAATCTTGGCTGGTCTGAGTTACTCTTTTTGCAGTTTAGCAGCTAGGCTTGTCCTAGTCTTCTTTAAGAGATTTCTCTGACAGGCTCACTTACGAGTGCCTGGTGGCCGGGCCTGCACCCATTGGACTCGGCCGGGCTCAGCCCGACGAGGCTACATGGGTCCCCCTTCCCATGGGCTCATCACCTGTGGGAGGGGCCATCGGGGTCGGGTGCAGTGTGAGCTGGGCGGCGGCCGATCCCCGGCTACAGAAGCTAGCTCTTAATGTTTTCTTGTGATCACGAATAAAAACAATTGTAAGGGTTTGAATTATTTTCTTGTGACTACGAATCAAAATTGTGTGTGTTTAAATTATATTTTGCAACGGCAAATCACCTTACACTTATGAGTAGAAATTGTACTTGATTAAAATTGTAGGGATATTGCTTTTATTTTGTGAAAATCTGTTATGGAAAAAAAAAAAAATATGAGACAAGCAAACCACATAGAGATTCCAGTTGACACATCTTTGTCTCTCAGCTTCTCAACCCATCCAGAAGTCACAATGTTTGCCAGGTGTTTATATTTCACCCTGAGTGAGAAGTGTGAAATTTTCTGGAATCTTTTGAGAGCAACTGAACTAATAGGATGGATAGTCTTTGACAAAAAATACAATCTGATTTAAAAACAAACAAACAAATAAATAAGTAAGTAAATAAATACAAAAGATTTGTTTGATTTTTCCCCATATGTAATTGTTCCCTTATTTATGGATTTATTTATTTATTTATTTTAAAATAAGTTATATAAAAATCAAACATATTCAAATCAGGTTTTGCTTGTATTTTAGCTAGCATTTAACATTTACCTCCCTCTTGCAATCAAACAGTGAAACGTTTGCCTTGCATGAAATACTGCTGTAAACAAATGAAGCGTACCAGGACATTGCATAAGATTGATCAAATTTCAATCTTTTTTTTTAACTTCGTTCAAGATAACCATGTATGATGACAGAGTATGATGACTGAAAACAGAGCTTTTTGGATAACGTGCTGCCATTTTTTTAAAAATACCATCTATACAATGACAACAATGGCATTATGTTTTGATCCATGCGAGAATTGAGGTATTTGCTTGTTGCATGTGCAAATGACAAGTTTTCCCTCATCTTTCACTGTATATAGGGGCGCTTGATGTGCAACACAACAGCTTTATTGATCATAAATGCTTCCTTGTCTAAGATGCTTATTAGTGGTCTTGTTCCATTCACAAAGCTTGAGATTTTTCAGACTCAGGTGGCAGCTAAAATAAGTTTGTTGTTGTTACAGGCTTTTGTTGCAAAACAAAACAAATGTTGAACAAAAGTTGCAGCATTACTTGTTTCACATTTATTGCTGTAAACCCAAACCATTGAACATACAACTTTTGCCATGCATGGAGTGCAGCAAGAAGCCGGAGAAACCAGAGAGAATCCAACAACCCACTAAGTCAATGTTGCCTTGTGAGCAAAGGCGTTTCATCACAATATGCAGGAAGTTATGGCCATTCAGTTTGATTTGCAGAGGTAGGGAACTGTCGTCAGTGTCTCACCCTACTTCCGTCATCATCCTTCCACCACTTTCTTATGCTGAAAATTGCAAATTGAAAATTGCTGTAAACTGCAATTGGCTGTCATATCCATTTGGAGTTTGTCTCTGGTTGTCCGTTATATTTCATTATCTGGACAAAAGCCAATCAGAGTAAGTGTGTCCATTTGCTGTGTAGCCATTGGTTACTTGAACGAGTAATCTCCTTGGGACAACAAACATCCTTTCCTCAGCTATTACCAAGCAATTTCTTGATGTAATTGATTTTTCAAAATGTCTTAATACTTCATTCTAAACATTAGTATTAACTTTCGGGTTGCACAAGAATACCGCTGAATGAAACTCCGTACAGTATTTATTTTGGTACATGACACCATGACTCAGAAAGGCAGCACAAACAAAGACATCCTATAATGTAGCTGTGAATGACATGTAGTACAATGAACCGAGGCAGTTGATTTTACTCAACTGGACATAAATCTCTACTGCTTGGTGGCTAAGTAAAGTGCTTATAGTCACATTAACTACAACGTGATTCAGGTTTATATTCAAAAGACAGAGCTAAATTGCAGCAAAACGAAAGTGTTGGTCTGACGGACATCTGATAGAATGTCTAACTCATTGATTACAATGAGGGATGAAAGACACGCTTATTACATTCATAACCGGCCTCAATTTTTAGCATTTCTGCCATTCATTGATCTGTTGCCATAATGGACATCCCTCGACAATGGACCGACGTACAGTTCATTGCTGCTGACAAACTGCCCACCTCTGTTGATTTGCATTAGAAGGTATTTGTCTTAATATGTCTATTCATATAAAAGTGATTGAATATATTCTGTTGTCAAGCACAGAGGGCAGTACCAGATCTCAAATATGTATGAAAGGAGAATCCTTAGGGAAACACAACTAGTCAGAGAGAAACACAGTCCCATGCTGTGTGTGCGTGTGTGTGCTTGAAATAGAAAGCATGAGGGGAAAACTGCTGGATTGAGTTTAAAAAAAAATGACATATATTAAAAAGAAAGACTGAAAACACACTAGCACTCACACAACCTTGACATCTTTGAGCTGCTGTCACTCTTCTATCCAGTTCCTCATCCCTGCTGGTCTTCACTCCTTTTGCTCTTTCGATAGGCCTCAAGGAGGAAAGGTGCAATAAAATGAGCTGGAGGGCTAAGGAGACCTACCATGGTCAAGTGAAATAATGAACAAGAAAAAGTCAAGCAGTGTACGGTCGCCATTTCACACAATAATTAGATGTACAGTATAAGACTGCTCCACTGCATTACCTGAGTAAATGTCTGATTTTCCTGTCCAATTTGGATTCCACTTTGGCGCTAACAAAAAACATTGGGTTGGTTATTGAGAAGAACCTCATCTAGAGTTTGACTGACCTTCCCTCCCCATGCAAGCAAGCATGGGTGATAAGTTCAAGAGTCTCGAGGCAAAGCCAGCGTGATGTATCAACATTTTCACAGATCATTACATCGAATTATTTTCACATTAATAAAACACGTCACACAGCATTCACACATATTGCGTCAGAATTTAATCAGCAAACACTTAAACATCAGAGAACTAAATTGGGGTGCATGGAGCTTGAGAAGCAAAACATAAATTATATAATAACTAAGCCTGTTGGCAATTAAGTGATTTCTTTGTTTCAACGCTTGTCATCGTATCCTAATTGGCTCACTTTATGTCCTTAAACAGTTGTCTTCAATCTCAGTGACAAAGTACCTCAATTAATTGTTGGGTAGTTAGCCACATAGAACAGATAAATGGTTTGTATAGATGCCTCATTTTTCATCAAAAGAATGAATGGTGAAGTTATTAACAAATTAACACTGCAGCAATGGTGATGTTTTTTAATCAATTCGTACCTATTAGTACAAATACGTTTGCTGTAATGATACATAGTGTATGGTGAATGAGGTCCAGTGTCACCATCTTAGTCAGTTCCATTGTTCTGGTGCTGGTCTGAGGTAACATGACAGTTGTGCCATCTCTCTCTGACTGGAGTCCCACCATCGTTTTTTTTCTTTGTCTCCTTCACCTTACAACCTTATCTTTATCTCATCCCTTAGAGCAGGAGTAGCAGCACCTGATGGATTGTTCAGGTCAGTGGGGTTGACAGGCCAAGTGATGTAAAAGACAGAGAGTGAAAGACATGACCTGCTCGTGGATATGGAGGGCTATTCTAGTCTTCTGCATTGTGCAGTTCTACTTTTTCCAGCTTTATCCAATCATGCTCCTTTATTTTTTTATTGCATTCCCTGGTCATTTACACATTTGTTTGTTGTTGTTTGACTGTTTGTTTGTTTAACCTACCCTCTTTACAGAGAAATATTTATTCATTTTTATTTTAATTACATGTTTATGGACTTGGATTTTCACTTATATGGCGCTTTTCTCCCTTTGGTACTCAAAGTGCTTTGCTCTGTCTAGTCATTTACCTACTGATGACGCAGCATCAGGAGCAATTGGGGGTTCAGTGTCTTGTTAAGGACACTTCGACATGGTCTTGATGGCCAGGGGATCGAACCCACAGCCTCTCACCTGGGAGATGACCACTATACCACCAAGCCATGCTGGCCCTTATATTGAGCCACGTATACACCAAAGACACAAAAAAAACTTTGATATTAGACAACAAAAGTAAACACAATATTCAGTTTTTGTTAAATGATGAGGTAATGTTAGGACCACAATAAAGTCGAGTAGCTATTTAATCCTCCCTATGTGCAAAGAGTTTAAAACATAAATTAAGTGTGTTGATTTTTTTAAAGCAGAGATCAATTTCACTGACGACAATGGTGTCATCACTTTAAGACCTTTCTCAAAGAATCAGTCCCAAAGCGCCTCCTCCAAAATAAATTGACACAAAATCCTAAAATGCTCAAATGTAATTTTGTGATCCAAAGAATTTAAAGAGCAACTACTAATCCAGCAGGCCATAGAGGAACACAAGACACAATCTTAAAAATCTGCCTCACCTCAGTTAAGGTCTTTGTTCCTGTCTCAGCAATAAGGAAGAGACTTGGCAAAAATGGCACAGACGGCAGCATAGCAAGTTGAAAACCACTGTTGACCAGAAATGGAAAACATGATATTCTTGGGTGCCTCTGCTACTTCAGGACCACGATGACTTAGTGTGATTAATGAAACCATGAATTCAGCTCTCTGTCAGAAAATCCTAAATAAAGAAGTCCATCAGTTTATGACCTCAAACTGAAGCACTTTTTCTACAGTATCTACTCATTACTCTTACCTGCTTCCATGTAAACTGTTCAGCTGTGGACTGTTCCAAATAGGTGTTTTACTTTTTCAAGCTCAACTTTCCCAGTATTTTTTTCGCCCCGTCCCATCTTTTTTATGTGTTGCAGGAATTATACATATTCTTAACCCCAAAGAGCAACAGAGCAACTGTCAGAATTACCAAATGACATAAATAGTCTCTTCTTGTCGTTTATCCTTGTATTTAACCTGAAGATGGTATCACTCAGAGTTTTTGCCTCAAATTTAAGCTTTCAACATTAATGCATTGTCAACATTATTATTGCAACATGTAGACACCATTAGCAGACTCTCGCCTACACAAAAAAAGTTGAGTACCAATTCAAATCCATAATGATTGCAAGTTACAGTAGGTACTCACACTATGCTGCGTCACATTTACAGGGATAGTGTGTGTAAGATTTAGACCGTTTCTCATTACGGACAACAGGTGCTGCATTTACCAATGTTGGTAGCTATAACAAGCATGGCCACTTCTGGAGAAGTGCCACCCCATGTAATATAATTTAATGATGACTAGACCTATGATTATATTTAAAACATACTGTTGGTCATTAAGACCACATTCATTTCATTCAAGTTTTTGAAATTTACAATCATTTAATTTATTTCTTTTTTAATGAAAAATGGTCTAAAACTTACACACCGTCCTTTTAAGAGATATACCTTTGATAGCACAAATGCTCTCCACTTTGAGTAATTAACTCTTTGACACACAATCCTCAGTGTTGGGAGTAATGCATTAAAAAACTAATGTAATTACTGTAATGCATTATGTTTTGCTGTAATGCAGTAGTGCAATATACAGTATTACACACAAAAAATAGTAATAGTTTACTCATTCAAAATTACAGTAATTCAATGCATTACTATGCATTTTTAGCCTGAAAGTGGTGGTTACCTCCCAAATTCTCCCAAAACACAGTGAGATGAGTGGAGAAAAGTCCAGGGCAATAAGTTCACTTGCTGTTGTTAATATATACTCTACTACAGCAGAGATGAAATGCGGCAGCAGCAGACGGCAGATTGAAAATAATACGTACACAAGATGGACATACACCCATTTCTTTCAGTTCGTCAGAGATAAAGACAAGGAGAATATAATCATTAGGTGTACTTGGTGCGCGGCACCTAAAAAGCTGTCCACTTTGTGAACTAGGACAAAAATGACAAACCATTTAGAGCGGTGCCATAGTAATGTGAAGTTTGCAAAAAGTTGCAAAAAGTCTCTCTTGCTGAGGGGTGCCACTTCAACATCAAGAGTTTAGGAGATATGCTGCCGCTTCCCACAGTGGATACATTTGGAAACCTTGTCAGCAAGATTCCTGTTGCATCTAGCACTAATGACAAGGTAAGGCAATGGTAATCTCCACTGTACAATTGTTAATAATAATAACAATATATAAATAGTTCTGATCGATGTATATCAAGATGAAGCATAAAAAACTCACATTAAACAGGACGTTAAAAAACCTTAGCAATAATGTAGTGTAGCTGCTAACGTTAGTCCCACCAAAACCGTCTATTTATGAAACATCTGTCCCTAACTTAGCCGACTGAACTTGAATTTGAATATTAACATTGAAATTGTGAAATGCACTGACTGTTTTGCCCACAGCATAAACAATGCATCACTATGCTTTGATGCTAAGTAATAAAGGGATTAAAATACAAAAAAAAAGATTTTGTGACTTGTCTTTAAAGGTTTACAATCCAATACATAATAAATGATTTGTACTGGTTTTAGGCTTAAGCCAATCTTTCACTGAATGTGTTTATGTGTTCACTGAATGTGTTTAGCTACATTTAGAATGGCAAATCCATAATTCCAGTTATGGTGGCAAATGTAATATAAAAGTAGTGCAATAGTGTAATGTATTAAATTTCAAATACAGTGATATTGTAATGTAACTAATTACTTTGAAATGACAGTAATAAGTAGTAAATAATGCATTACTATCTTAACATGTATATTAAATGCAAATTTGAAGGTAGGCTTAATACAGCCTGTACCTGAAAGCTTCTGATGGCACATTCAGTGATCCTCATTGAGTCAAAGCAATAGCAGAATATTTTAATTTGTTAGACATGCTTTGTTTTAATCATCAAATATGTATTGTATGAAGTGTTGGGGAAGTTCAGTTCCTAAATACATTTGTAAAAATGTACTTCCGGAGCTTGGATGGAAAAACATATGTGGTTCATCGGGAAAAATGGCATTCAATTTAATTTGGTTACGCTGACTTTATTAACACAAGCTTATTAGAGCCTAAAGAAACTTTCTATCGGAGACACCATGGCAACAGTCATATTTTCTCCTGGAGGCCGAGTCGTCATGTAGATAGGCAATGTCTTTGGTAGCCAAGTCTGGATGCTATTAGCTGTAGCAGGCAGCACCATCTTACACAGGATTCCAGTCTATGAATGCTATAAACATGCATTGCAAGAGGACAAACAAGCAAAAAAAAAAAAAACAACCAAAAAAAAAAAAAAAAACATTTCTTGTGTGGTTAAACCTATTCAAAACACAAATTCATCGCAGAACGGTAGTTGCAGAGAATCAGAATCAGACTCTTGATCAAAAATTACAGAGAGTAAAATGACCCAGGCAGGATTTAGGCATTTAGTGGCCAGTATCTCATTGGGATGGGAGGAAATCTGTTGTTTGTTTTATTTTGCTTTGATATTTTTAGCTTTTTGGGCTAGAAATGCAATGAATACAGAATGTGCTGGAGAATGTGCTGCCTGTCATCCACACCATTATTGTAGAACACCCAGATATCAGCCAAACATTGGAAGAAGACCAGTCAATGCTTCAAAATAAACTGCATTTTAACAAATAGTGTATGATACACATGGCCTTGGTAAACTTTTATTTTGAAATTCCTCATGGAATTTCTTCTTCACAACAATAGCTTCAATGTAAAAAAAAAAAAAAAAAAAAAAAAAAAAAACCTAAGTACTTAATAGTTTTAATAAGCTTTAAGGTTAAAAAAAAAAAAAGAAAGTTTTGTTTTTTTTGATGGACAGTTTTTTTTTTTTTGGTTGACTTTTGACTTTGACCATTCCACCCCACTGTTTGCAGGTAAGAATGTATATTATCAACCTAATTAATACATAAATAATAGCATAACGGGTAGTGTGACGAGAAAAGACTGCTTGACCTGCTAACAAAAATTAGATAGCATGATTATCACCACAGTAAGGTTTTGGAGAGAAAAAAAAGGGTGTGCTCTGGCAAATCGGACTGATAGAACTATTCAGACAATTATGGCTGGAAATGCATTACAGCTGAGAATATCCAGCTTTAAACAGCAAAGTAGCAGGGCAATATGTAAATAACATTTCAACAAGAAAAAAAAAAAAAACAGTCTTCTGTGCTGTCAAAAAATTTGCCGGTCAGACAGCTGATCTGGGCAGCATACACACACTGATCAAGCCAGTGATATTTGTGGGAGACACATGCAGGTGAATCAGCCTTCAAAGTAAAGCGTTTTAGTCCGTTTTCTTTGATTTTATCAACTTTAAGTTGGTGTTGATGGCAACAAAAGCACTCAATATCAATCTTCGGCATTTGATTAAAGCAGCGTCCTCGATCTCCACCATACCGTGGCTCTCCAATGCAAGACAGCATTTTCTTCAAATGACAAATCAGTCTTCACATTGTCATTCCCGGATTCTGAATTGAAAGCCTTTTCTGGCCAAAACAGATATCCAAGTTGGCCTATTCCCTCGTGACTTTCATCACTTTCATTCACTTGGTGGAGCAAGGAGTGGTCCTCAACGACTTGACATCACATTGGTTCCCAAAATGGTCATGTCCTTTAAACATAATTAGCATGACTTGGGTGAACTGTTTTGGCAAATGCAGGAGATACAAAAATTGACACACCAGCTTTTTATAAAACTTCACAATAATGGTCCCTTTACTCATCAAGACCTCAAGTCGGGACCTCCAAATGTACACTTTAAAGTCAATGTATCAAAATAATAACTAGTTCTGTTCATAGTTTTATTGATACATAAATTAACTACTTCACAGTTCTCGGGTTGAAACAGATCAGATGTCACGTGTCCTCTTTGTTCCCTCGCTTGTGTTCCGGCTTCCCTTCATCGCTCATACTCTCTGGCCACCTCTCTGCGTACTGGCACCTCCTTATGCCTTTTCCCTCTAGCCCTACACATGTAAACTTTGTGAGTTCAAATGTTGCACATCCTCGTAAGGGGAGTGCTGGTGTTTCCTGTAGTTCAGAATCTGCTCTGAAAATGAGGCCTCGCTCCAATCACACCTTTAATACATTCAAAGACCTCGCCATGCAATCCACCCTGTCAGTGCCATTTTATCTTGTAGTTATTTACAGTCCCCTTGATCCTCAACTACTGAATGATTTGGTAACTTACACAGGTAATAATTTAATTATGGGTGACTTTAATATCCTCATGAACTCCCCGTCGGAACCACTTATTGCAGCCTTTCAAGCAGTAATTGATATGTTTGGTTTTAAACAGGTAATGAATGTAGCAGCAAATACGATTGGTAATATTTTACCTTTTGTGCTAACCCAAATGTGACAATATCGCCGTACACTTGTGCTTTGTGTGTCTTCTTGACTCAAGAAGACAGAAGACTCAAGAATCTTGAGAACACGAGAAAACCTGGTAGTCTTTAAAAACAATGAGCTGCCATTCAAAAATCGTTCATAAGTACCAGAATGAGCTTGTTTGTGTAAAAAAATAAATAAATAAATAAAAATCAAAGAGCAAAAATACAAGGGTAACCAAAAATCCTCGTTTAATCAATATAGTTCCTGTTTTGGGTCTTGAGCATTTTCGACAGACCCATTTTCTTATACTTTTATGTAAGTTGGGTTCCAACATCCCATTTTTATTTGGACCGTACAGTAATTCATGCGTCAAACCAGAACAATTGATTACAAATGTAAATCTGCACCTTCCCCCTTTTCCTTCGAATGTCACTTCTCATGAATTGTTATTTAATCCCTTCCACTTGGTCTGTAACTTCACTTTCACTTCTCCCTATGGCCAGTGAGCACAATGTAAAATGGGCATCGGCTGTCACATTCACTTCAAGCGCTAAACGACATTGTTAGTCCAGTCAGAAAACTTTTGCTTCCTTTGTTAGAATACAGAGTGCTTTAAAGCAGAAAAGAGAGAAAAAGATCTTGAAGGATGAATGTTGAAATACATGTTGAAATACAAGTAACTCTTCATTACTGCTGGAATCTGTTCTCCCAATTAGTTAGTTCCTGCCTAACTGCAGAAAGTCCGAATGTATTGTGTGTCATAAGGATTTCACAGAAGTCAATTACAAACTGTCTAGGTGTCAAATGCAAATCACTATGAATCTGAATATAAAACATTACAGGCAAAGTGCATAGTTAATGTAAAAATAACAATAAAATTACGTGAATCTTTATTTAGAAACGTAATTACTCAAGAATTGACTAAGGTAAAATCAACATACAAAGGTGGGCAGTTCGTTGGTACTGGCGGATTGTCGAAATGATGGACCGAAGTTTTGCAGACGGACGACCAAATGATGAAAACAATTTTAAAAAACGACTGACTGAGACCAACCCATCAGTTGATTTCATTCGTCATTGTCATCGTCACTACCTGTGTCACCTGTCACCATTGTAGTTTGTCACCTCACCTGATTCAAATTTCCATATTTCTGAGAAATGTTTGGAATGCCATTATTTTGGGAGCAGAGAAGTGTCAACACAGCTTAAACAGTCTGTAACCATACAGACACATAGTTGATAAAAGCATTCTGGGATGCCTGGAAGGTAGCATTTAAATAACCAATGAGCACATCTCAAAGTGATGAATCCAAGTTAGATGGTAAAAAAAGAAAATTAAAAACAGCCCTATAAAGTAAATCAAGCTCAGGAAAATCTTTCCTTTTACTTGTTGTGGATGTATCAGGTAAATCTTACAAATATAAATTAAAACAGTTTCTGAAAAAGATAAAAATAATTAAAAAAATTCTGAGAGAGCGTGCCTGAATCTCAATGGTGTGTGTGAATGACAGGAGTGAGCGACAGACTGATGATTGGCTGCTGAAGCGACTATTACAATGTTTGGCTTTAAAAAATGGCCGACCAACAATGACAGCAGGTGGCAAAGAGAACCGACTATAAAATGCCCACCACTGTCAAATGCCTGTCAAGATGCCCACATTTATAAAATAATATTTGTTATCGATTTTAAGCAATTTAAACATTTATAAATAGACACTGACGTGTATATATATATATATATATATATATATATATATATATATATATATATATATACAGTATATATATACAGTATATATATACAGTATATATATACAGTATATATATAGTTTAATTTTTATGAACATGTACCAAGCTACAAACCCTGCAAAGTATAAATATTTTGGAGCAAACAGTTATTGTGCTGTGAGCCAAAATGTCATGAAATGTCATCAGACACAGAATCACGATTTTCCATTATTCAAAGCATACTTTGATGCTTCCACCCACCTCAAGTTGGTGATTGCAGCTTTTAATTAGATTTTGAGTATTAATATCACAATCCAATCCGTTGACTTTAATGTTTACACAGTATTATCAGTCTTTGAGAGATGCCTGTGAAAACGTGTGTTCATGCACTTGATTGGTTCACATCCTGTACATTATCCTGGCGGCTAAGTACCCCCTGTTCAATAAGCCAAATGATGCACCCGATAAAAACTAAGAACAGTTATTGTTTTATATCTACACTCGATATTGTATTCATTGATTTTGACATGATTTAAAGGATTTTGATTAAAATAGATACTGAAGTTGATCTTTCATATTTAGGATATGTTAGAAAAATTAAAGAGCAGTGTCTTGCGCTTCACTACAAAAATCACCCTTTAAAAAAAAATAGCAAAGCAAATGTATTGGAGCACATCTTTTTTTTTAAGGGGGGGAAGCTCATTAGAGCAGGGGTGTGCCCATGGAGCTCACATAGACACTGCTGTTATTGGAAAATAGCTAAGTTCTCATATAACAGTGGATGAATTCAATAAAGTGTTGTGAGTGTCATATTTTTGAAGTTATAATATGTTTATAATGTTTGATGTAATGTAATTTTGCTTTCTGATGTATTTTTTTGGTGAGTTGTAGGCAAAGAGTAGGACATGCATGTGTTTAGGATTGTAAACTCTGTCCAACTTTTGTGCTTTCGGCATTCCCTTTTTGTATATTTTATTTATACAACAAGGAAATGGTGATGTTGAGACCTGAATTTCGATGAGGTGTTTGTGTCCACTTTTCTTGGCTGGAGCACGTATGTGCGTGTACACGTATTTATAACACAAGGACAGTGATGCAGGGAGGAGCTGCATATTGATTAACTGAAGTCTAAAAGAAGGTCTCTGTGCTGGCAGGCACACCCACAGTCTAACAACAAAGCCATTCACCCCATATAACACCAACACACATATACACACATGCACACACCATGCAAGTCCATCTGATGCAGCAAACACTTCTAGAAAAAAAAAAAAAAAACCCTGTTGCTGCTGTGTTTAACTTCTTTTTTTTTTTTTTTGCTTTTCATTTCATTCTATTGTAAGAGAAATGTGTGTTTAGGACACATTCCTCTGGCTGTATCATGAAAACCAACACATACATTAAAATTAAAGTCAAATAATGAATGAATTATTGTGAAGGAGTGTGATAGGCAGTTAAAACATCAATAAAGTAAAATGGTTTTGTTTTCATAAAATATTGATGGAAATTATACATAAAAAAAACAAGTAGGACATGTAAGATGCATGTTAATATACAGTACTTTTTGTGTGCAGTAGGTAAAATAAGATGGTGGGTAGTGAAAATGAGTAGCCTTAAAGTCCCTTTAAGTCTTTTTTAATGAATAGGGAATGCATACTACATCAGAGTATCTGCATGTTAAAAAAAAACAGGAGAGCAAGAGAGAGAAAAAGAGAGAGAGAGAGTCAGGCTGCTGCTGAGTGAGAGTAACTGAGCGAAAAGGGATTTGCAGTCTCTGACAAAGATAAGCACACACACTGTTTCCTTTCTATCCTTCAAAAACTAAGTGAGGTAGCATACACACGTACACGCACAGAACCAACCATATTCTACAGCAACTGAGCTCCTGGCACCTGACAAAAGTTCACAGGCTCAGTTACCATGGCAACGGGGAGATTCCTCATTGCATTTGCTCACGCAGTATGATGAGAGTGAGAGAATTAACTTCACATCAGGTTTTTAACATTAAATACAATGTAAAATTATGCATAAATATATTGATATACAGGTATGTAGAGGTCACATTTTAGTAAAACAATAAGAACATTGCAGTTTAGACCGTGTTTTATTTCAGATGTTCGAAAACTCAAAATTAACACCGGAACACAATTAAGAAGGTCACTGTCCAGTTTAAAATGTATATCCTTGCTCATATAATTCTGCCAGTAATTCTGTGCACAAATGAGTGATCATCCGAGCAATTATATGAGTGTGTATGTTGAATCAAAAATCAAATAATAACTTATGGGCTGAGATCAGATGGAGCGACATCATAGAAACCCTCATTTTGTTGGTGACAGTTATTATGAGCCCACTTTACATAGCAGTTATAGACTAACAATCATGTAGGAATGCATGTTAATGTATCCTAAGGGGTTATGTATGGAGGCTTTACACTTGAAATCATACCTGATGTTCTTTTGACAACTCTCAGATTTTTCAAGATTCGTTATCCTACCTGATGATGGAGGAGGCCATCCTCTTGTCCAAAATGGTAAACCCCAACATACAGGCCCCAAGACTGGAGGGGGCCTACATTGTCCTTAGGGGTTGGGCTCAGCCGGGTCCAAATGTTGTAGGCCCTGCCACCAAGTTCTTGCCAATGAACTTGAACATCCAGGCTTGGCTCCAATTAGGAGCTCCAGTGATCCAATGTTTGTTATCATCAAAAAGGGTCTATGACCCATCCTTAGTCCAGACCCTCACCTAGAACCTAGCCTCAGACAACATTGTGTCTCGGATAATTGGGACATTCAAACCCCGCCACCATGGAAAGTTGACACCTCGAGGAGTGCACCATGTACATCCTTGATACAGAGGCTGCTGATCACCATCCTTCCAGATTGCTTGGGTTGCCGCCCTTTCAGTGTCCAGAAAACTGTCACTCCCATGCTGCTGCCATTTTGGAGGTCTGCAACAATGAAAAAAAAAATAAAATAAAAAATAAAAAAGGAAAAGAAAACCTTTTAGAGGCCTTTGGTTCTCTTTGCGTTAAAGATTATAAAATGCAAACGTTAACAAATGTTCAACATTTTTCAACATCATGCGGGTGGTGAATATTCCAAACCATCTTGAGGATGGGGTGTGGTGTAATGGTTATCCCTGCGTACATGTAGTGATGTAGTATTGTGTTAGCTAGCTCAAATGAGCTTCTAACTTTCCACAATTTAGGGGCGGGCGGGGCCGGGGGGGGTTTCTATAGAATCGAGTTTTACTGTTTTAATTAATGACCCTGCAAATTTCGCAGTTTTTGTAAAATCTCTGTCTGAGTCTGAGACTACAAGCAAAAATGGAGTAAAAACAGTCTTTACATATGAGCTAGTGTGAGATGGTCGTCTTCCAAGAGTCTTTCCCAAATCTTGTCAAAGTCTCCCAATGTGCACATAGCGTTCGGGTATTTCAGGAGCTGTGATGTGACAGAAGCCTTGTGAATAGGGATTTCACGGCTGGTTCACAGTGTTTTAGTACTCTTTGTTGGTGGGTTGAGGCTTGTGTTGGCTCCTGTGTCTCAAAATCTCTTTTCCTTGATTTTCCTTGAGGTGGTATTTGTGTACTACAAAACATTACCAATGAAAATATGAATGTTACCTCATATTTTTGGACTGTTTAAGGACAATTTTTGAAAGTATTGGCTATTGGTGTCAAAAGGTTCACACACATAAGAATACCTTTGACAAAAAAAAAACAAAAAAAACATTCTTCTTCTCTTGCAAAAGCGAAATATGCTTAACTCATCGTCATTTTTATAATTTTTATACATTTGTACAATAATTAACAAATGTCAACATATTATGAAGCAATTATGCACTCATGAAAATATATCTAAAAACACTCATTGCTTTTGCCATATTTTTGCACAAGGTGGGCTGTCAGCTAGACAAACCCGAACACATGAGTGACCATTTGTGTATTTTCATTCCTATGGTGTTTACTAGACTGGTATATCACTAAACATTATTTGATAATATCAATGCAAGTGAAAATATTCAAATACTACCCCCACCCGCTCAATCTTTAGGCCCGAAACAACGTAAACTCAGCAATTTTCACTAGTATCAGATACAAGTCAAATATTAAACAGTCATGTAATAATGAGCCAGACAGTAAAGCAAAAACTAAATGCTTTAGAGAATTGAGTAGAGGAACAAAAGAGACATGTTGAAACTAACCAAATACTCAAAGGATAACATCAACATTTCTAACAAAATTGACTTAGTTATATCAGTGGTTGTGATATTAAGATGATAATGGGTGCTACATGTAAGTTCATTCAATTAATTTAATATACTGTATTTAACAGAGATATTTGTTAATATCTGTAGCTGGTTTTTGCTAAAGCATTGTAAATGCAGTTTAAACCTTAGACTTACTTTGTCCTTTTTATTGTGTTATGTATGGGACTCCAAACCTTCCAGTTGGGACCCATAGCTTTTTAGTATTGCGAGTCCTGTGGACCCGGCTGTTTTCAGAGGTGAAGTAAGCATTGCGGCTACATGAGTTTTAACAGGGTGCATACCCTAGATGTGTCAAAATCTTATATGCCACGCCTTAAAAGTGCACAGAAAGACCCATAAGCAATTTGACTTAAATTCAGACAGGAAAATATGCCTTACTGAGCAGGAGGGATTTTTTTTCTACTGGATGCTCCCTCTCCTTTCTGCTCCCTTTAATTTTTTTTTTTATCTAGGACCATCCTAATCCCATGATTAAAAATCCTATTGGAAATCACATGATTTCCGTGACACATGGGATCGCCCTCCTCACAAAAAAAAAAAAAAAAAGTTACATTTCAACACAGACAGAGATATACATACACACTTTAGCAGAGTCATACATCTGACTGGTTGGGAGCTCTCAATGTTGAGTGCCTAATTTTAACAAGACAGGATCGATACAGGGGACTGAATAGCCAATTTCAGTTTGTTCTACTGAAATCGCACTGCTGCAATCCGGAGGGAGAGTACCTGAAATTGACACTGGCAGAGTGGAATTGGATTTATCAAGAGAGAAGTGCTGATGACTGAGCAGAATGATCAGTCAAGGATTAGTAAAACGCTACCATTCAAGAGGTACTAATGTTCTTGTTGTATACATATAAGCATTGTAATAAAATATATTGAGACACGATTTGCAGATTATCTCAATGACTTGCTCAGTGCCTTTTACTTACTGCTTTGAATAGCTCAAGTAGAACCAATACCAGATGAATGTGAGGCCTTAAAATAAATGTAATGTAAATTATTTGATTCTAAACATTATTTTTTAATAATATTATTGCCAGCAACCCTAGTAAGGATAATCGGATCAAATATAGATGGATAGATTATTATTATTTGTAATGAGAAGGGCGTTAATCGCCATGTATATTGTATTGTGTGTGCATATATATATATATATATATATATATATATATATATATATATATATATATATATATATATACTGTATATAAATACCGGTGCGACTTATAGTTATAGATGGATTATAGTTGGGTTAATATAGTTCAGACAATACTGTTTGGAGTCTATCTTGAAGCTGCCGCTGTATATATCTGTATCAACACAACTTCAAATCATAATTATAAAATCGAATGCAGACTCTATTTCATCAGAGTCTTAGGAAGCCCAAGACCTACACAGATGTAACCTACCTATCTATTATCCATAAGAGAATGAATATGGTTGATTTGTATATTTGTATTTGACATTTTAAATGAAAACTGTTTTTGTTATCTTGTCAAAACAGTTCCAGTAAACGTTTTTTTGTTTGTTAATTTTTTGTTTTTTTCCTGCACAAAGATAGACGCCAGAAAACAAAGGCAATGTAGAAATGAAAAACACTAGAGCTCTATCGAGACTGGGAGTTCATTAAACAAGCCAACAAACCCCTGTGCGCCAACTTATTTCAATGAAACTCACACCTTAATGCATGAAACAGTTGGCATGAAAGACTTCACAGATGGGCAAAGCTCAACTCAAGGTCAGGAAGCTACTTGGTATGTTTTACATCTTTGCACATGCATGTCAGAGCTCAAACTCAGACTGCATCATAGTGAGAGCCATTTTTGATATTCTGGCCTCATGAGATTCATTACATAATATTAGAAAGACTTCTGCCTCCTGAAGGAATCTAGAAAAAGCTTCTTGCCTTAACCTAGTTCCTAGCGTGTTCGTTTTTGTTGAAAGATCGCCCATACCACAACAATAGTGAAACAATTGATTTAATCCGGACAGAGTGGGAAAGTACACGAGGCCTCGGGCCAGTCCTGCCACAGGTCGGAGCAAAAAATGGCAACGTTTCACCTTCAACATTCAGTTCTTATACCCTTTTTGGGCAGTGTGGAATGCAAGTGTGTGTGTGTGTGTGCGTGCACGTGCGTGCGTGCGTGTCGGGGTGTGCGTGTGTGCGTGCGTGGGGGTCTGTTTGCGCGGGGATAGTGTCTTCAAAAGTCTTTGTTCTGCCGGCCATTCTTTGAAGCGGGAGGAAGTCTGAGCACCATAAACTCTGACTGATATCTTCTCTTGAAGGCCACACCTAGCCTTTTGCTCCTGGTGGAATGTTGGTCGGGGGATGCCATCTGTTCCTTTTGGAGGTGCCGACTTGTCTTTATTTCTCCTGGGCCAAGACTAAATCTGCTTTATACTGACATTACGTCGTCTCAATCTTTATTAGAATAACACAGTCCCATGTACACACTATTTTATTGATACATTGAATTTGAAAAATATGAATTTTCTTCACTCCCTAAGTGTTTAAGATACTTGTTTCTACACTATGCGCATGACAATAAACACTTTGACTTGACTTGATTTATCTACTTCAATTACATACTGAACTAACTGAATACTTTGAGGATGGCATGTTGGTAAGTTGGTTAGCATGTCTGCTTCACAGTTCAGAGGGCCCAGTGCCCCGGCCTTGCATCCTCTCCCCATGCCCCCTTTGGTCTTTCTGGGTACTCTGGTCCCCTCACACTTTCTAAAAACATGCATGTTAGTGTGCCTTGCGATTGGCTAGCAACAACCTTAGCCAATTGCTACTTTGATGCTACTTTCACGGAGCTTTATATACTGTATCTTGTTCGAGGTAGGACGTAAGCAGCCTATCGTACTAAAGTGCCTTCAAGAAGGCAACCGATCAAACTTTCCCCCGGTCCAAACAATAAAAGTCAGCTGTCTGAGGGGTTTTTGGCTTTTTAAAACGGCTATTAAGGAGGAAATATTTTTCATCGACATGAAATGATAGCATTCACATTGTACTATTAATAACATAGTAGTGGAACGAATGATTTGAAATAATGTACTATCACTCGATGGTAGTTAATTTCAAATCAATCGTCTTTCAAAATATTGTTGTAAATTTATACTATGAACAAAATGGTTTATATAATATAGGAAAATGGCTTTTTACCCCAAAAGATTTTAAAATTATACATTTTAGAGCTGTAGATTCAATACAGTGATGTCTTCACTCAAGGGTATCTTATGATAAGATAAGATCATAATATCACCCCATGCCTACTCACAAACATTCAAAATAAATAAAACATAATACGTTACAATTTTGACTGATAAGTCTTCCAATATGCTCATAGATGAACAAACTGACCCACGTTTCGTGCTTTGCCCACACAATTTAGCTGCTCACTTGAAAAAGATTATTTTCATCACCCGTTTGTCAAAAATTTTAAAAAAGGGAGAACAAAATGCATTGTCATTTCACAGGAAATTGCAGTATAAATATATTAATTGAAAACCTGTTGCAAAACTGAAAAATATAAATATTTCTCAGTATATTTATGACAAACAAGTAATTTTTTTTAAAGTTTTTCAATTGAGAGTATGAGCAATGCCTGAAACATGTGCCAGTTCGTCTCTGAGTATCGGGAGCATTATCAGTCATAATTCTATGTTGTACAGAATTGTATGTTTTGTGTTCTATATTGTTTTGTTTTATTTTATTTAGTGGACATGCCGATTATTGTGTTGTTTACGGACCATTTGCTTTCTTTTCTGTATGAATATTTGTTCCAGGTTAGCTCATATTATTCACATATGCGTGTGATTTATAAAAGTGCATTAGAATGAGGATAGCCCCCCTTGGGGAGGGAAAGAATAGGAATACAGACGTCACTGGATCCTAATCCTGTCAAAACTAGTTAGTTGCTGGCCATCCGGGCAGAATCGCAGACCCCGCAAAGAGTGACTACAGCAGCATCTTGTTAGAACCACAGTAATACCCCGGAGCGCATCTGCAGCCTGCGTGTTCCCAGCGCCGGAAGAGAGCAGGCGGCGGGCCCAACCAAGAGCAGGGGCAAACAAGAACTAGCTGCCGTGTAACACCGCTGCAGATTTGGTTGGCCGGAGGGGGTACGTGGCCTGAACGCATGGTCTTCCTTTGTCCATGCTTCTTCTGCAAGGCTAACTAGGATTCAAAATTTAACACAGACTTTTTAAAAATCTGAACGATTCCTGTAGAAAAGGAATGATTGTCACAGTTACTCTTACTGTAATGTACAATTCTTGGTGACTGACCCTACACGCTGTCGATTGTCAGGCAGTCGCTGGATTGATGGGCCTTAATAAATTGGTGCAGCAAGCAAGTGATTACCGTATTTTCCGCACTTCAAGGCGCACCCAAAAGCCTTTTTTTTTTTAAAGCTGATGGTGTGCCTTATATATGGATCAATATTGAAATTGGGATTCGTAGATGAGGAACGAACTGATAAACTAAGCTTTACCTGTTTCTTTTGTGTGTTTAAATTTGAACAAGGTTGGTCATATTGACATTGAATTATTATGCTATTGAGAGTTTAGAGTTATTATTTGAGTTATTATCGTTATTACTTTGAGTATTACTATATTGAGATTGAAAAAGTTTTAAAATGTCATTAGTTGAGGGTGCACCTTATAATCCGGTGCACCTTATGTATGGAAACAGTTTTAAAATGTCATTAATTGAGGGTGCACCTGATAATCCGGTGCGCCTTATAGTGCGGAAAATACGGTAGCCAAAAGGTTAACAGGTGGCAGAATATTATGAAACTATTAAGACTCCATTCATGCCCTTTCATCGCACACACCCAAATCACAGTCATGGTCTTGCACAGATTTGCATGCGGGTTGGTCAAGTCACGTCAACAACGCAAAGTGATTTACAGAAGAATCTAAAAGTGTGATAGTGCATGATGTAACCCATGAGCCTAAATGTAGTCGTCCAACACTCCCCACCCCCTGACTCACACCTTGGCACTGTCAATGTGAAGGGACACCTGGACTGTACCTAAGGGGGACCCAAGACCCGGCCCACAGCCTGTCTTGCCTAATAGAAAGGGAAAGCTGTGCTTAATTGTAGACACAGGGGCCTGTGACCAAGGATTTTACTTTTATGATTTATCCCACATTGTCTTGCCTTTGTTGATGAAATTCTCCAGCCAGCTGCAGCTAGGCAAAGGGATAATTACTTTTTTTTTCATTTTAACCTGTATTTGTTTTGCTTTTCACTGTGGTAATAAAAAAATACATAAAATGTGCTACATACTGCATTTTATATTTATCTGCTATTTCCTGAGCTTACAGAATTATGCACACGACTGTAGCTGCAATAAAACAAGGTAATGTTTTGTTTTGATTATTCATTTGACATATTGACTGGTTTTGGTACATATAGTGAAATAAACTATATTTTCATCATTCTTTCATTCATTCATTGGTTTGTCAACTGTTTAGAGATTTTACATATTATATTTGCACTTGCTCTGTGTACCTTTTCAACAGCAGTAAAAATGATTTTTAAAAAAAGTCATATGTAATATGTGTTTAATATGGTAAAACTTTGTGTCTGTGCTTGTGGGTTCTTAAAATATATGAGCGCATGTTCTTAAAATAAGTGAGTAAAATGAGTGTCTAGATTTTACAAGGGTGTTAAATTTAGCATTGTATCTAAGGTGTTGAGTTACTTGTGTGTTTGGTTGTAGGAAACAAAAATGTACAGAGTTTTGACAAGCTACTGCCTAAATGAATCGTTTTCAAAATGTGTGTTCAAATTTTGCTGTCATACACCAGTACCTATATCTTTCATTAGGTAGTTTATCTAATCCTGGTATGTTATTCAAATGTGAGTCATGCTATGTCATCCTCAAATAGTGCTGTATTAAACAACAAACAACGTGCGTGTGTAGGTGCATGTGTGCCTGTCTTTGTGTGTCTGTGTGTGTCCGTGTGCGTGTACTGGGGCCATAAGAGTTCATGTGACTTATAAGGTGCTATCTGGCTTCATCTTCAGCACTTCGAGGAGAACTTTGGTCAGGACACAGTTGAGAGTGCCAAGGTAAGAAAAAAGCTAAAGCCGTTCTACCTTTTTAAAAACAATGAATTCATCATTTAAACTTAATCTTCTTTATTAGTTTGCACATCGAGTGAAGTATGTTCTTTATAGTGTGACTGCTGCTGCTGTGCTGCTGCTAAATGATTCACAACATAAATACTGGTGGTGGGATTAATTTTTGGTGCAACCACTAAATGATTACTACAACAAAACTTGTTGCAGCAACAGAAATGCATATATTAAATTATGGAGTCTATTATGGACAATTGTATCAAGAAAATGGGGGTCTTTTAGAAAGAATGGTAAAATTCAGGTAGAAGTTTTACCGACAACTGACACTTTTTTTTTTTAAATGATTAAGCTTTTCATTTTAAAACTGTTTAAACAGAAAATTCACTGTCTGACGCATCTGCATCTTTGGGTCACTCGCGGTCGACCCGCCTAGCGATTGTTGGTCGCCCATGTGACAACTCACTACGTGAAAAAAAAAAAAAAAACAGCCAAAAAAACATCAATCAAGAAAAAAAGAGCACAGCTTTGTTTCATGAAATACTAATAAGGCTGGGAGGTAAAGATGATCAAGTAGTAAACCGTTGTCACAACATAGTTTCAGGGGAAAAACGTCAAAATAAAAAAATTGATATCCTACATTTTATTTAGAAGCATTGTCTAGCTTTCTCATGATTTTTGGCTGTTTGACGAAAATAACAGTGACTTGTCAGGCAGTGCATTCCCCGCATGTCTTATTGCACTTCTGTGCCAACAAGCTAAAAACAAAACAAAAAACAAAAAAAAGCATAATCTCATCCAATGGGTACTGCCCAGTAAATGTCTTTTTATTCTTCCCTTCCTGAAAGGAGATGTAATAAGAACTGCAAGCCAGAGTAAGGTCAGAGAGTCAGACTGTTTTTCCCTGCAGTTGGACAGATCTGATCTGAGTGACATAGCCCAGATGTGTTTGGTGTTCACTAAACTAAAATATCACAAAACATTGTTCAGTGATATCAGTGCAAAATAAGAGATAACCAGTCATAAGAACACACCAAAATATAATAAATCATTTGGGTGTATTTGTATCACTGGTTATTGGGACATCAACCACGACTCCATACACAGAATCTGGATTGTCATCCAGCCCTGTTTTAGCGCATATTATTAAATAATGTTGAATACTGAATCTTTTGTAGCCATATATAAGGCTGCGTATCAAATACCCTTAATAATTGTAAAACTAACCTACAAAAGTACCAGAACAATTCAGAACAAGTTCTTTATTTTTGTGCTAGAGATAAAACCTCTAAATATCCTCAGATGAAGACGATGGGGTCAGAGATTAATGCAAAACGGAACAGATACCGTAAACTTCAGATTGCAACCAATCTTTGTCTCATGATTTGAAGCTTGTGGCTTGTAGTCCAGTGCGGTGTACCTGAAGTTTGTTTTATTTATTTTTTTTCTACTCACCAGTGAACAATCCACTAGTAAAACAAATGTGTATATCTGTTTAAGGTGTCATTTTATGGAACAACTATGAAATAGAACTGAATAGATGTGAATCAATGGCTATGTTAAAAAACAGTTTTAAAAATGCAGTTTCAAAAACATAAAAACTACATATGATAAGATAACTAAGGTCATGTATAAAAGTTTCTCAACTAATTATCTGAACATAATATATATATATAAATCGCCAGGACGGCCGTCAACATGTGCAGAGTCCCAGGCGGCTTTCATATTGAACATTATGAAAATCTGTCATAGAGCCAACAAATATTTGTACTTTTCTTTGTGAATTTAAAAAATAATATTTATGACTTTCAACAAAATGTGTATTTAGTTTCATTAAGATCTATCAAGTAGTTTCCAAAATATGGGCAATTAGAATGTGGTAAACTTTTTGAAACACCCTGTATATGAATTATGTTCACACAATCAATTAAAAGGAGACGCAATCGAAGTATTGATTTTGAGCTTCAACTGCTATATGACTGTGCAGTATTCTGTTGGTATTATTTTTTTAAATATGTTGGTGCTAAATGTGCAGGCATGTTCAGTTTGTGGAAGTTATAAACAATAATAAAAAAATTAAAAAAAGTTCCATGTCCTGACTTTCTGCTTATATATCTGATGTTACACCCTGCGGCTCATAGCCCGTGTGACTTATCTGTGAGAAAAGTGCACCCCCCCCCCCCCCCCCCCCAATATTTTTTACTGCAGCAGTTTGCATACCAGCGTGCCTCAAAATCTGAAATTTATGGCAATTCTAAATACATCATTACTTGCAAAAACTGCATCAATTCTTTTCTATTCAAACCCCAAAAAGTTCAATTCTAATTTCATTTTTCTTTTGGAATTTTTCTTTTCCAGAAATTCACTTCAGTAACTTGAACTTGCACATTTGTGGTGGGTTCTCCCTTCTCCCATTTAAAAGGTAAATGCTTACTTGTCTGTAGTTGTCAGGATGGATTTGCTTTGCTTTGCTTTTGTCCTTTTCTTCTTGCGTGATCTTCCATCCATCCATCCATCCATCCATCCACACATCTGCGGTGGGAGCAGCTTTAGCAAGGAAGCCCAGACTTCCCTCTTCCCAGCCACTTCACCTAGCCAGGGGTTTCCAGGCCAGCAGAAACATAGTCTCCTACTTTCATCTCCCAGTTTGGTAGTCTCATTTTCAGGTCACTCTAGTATTAGGTCGGGGCTCTGGTTGGGCCAGTCAGGAACAGTGAATCCTTTGTTAATTTAGCAGTGTGTTTAGCGTCACTGTTCTGTCGAAAGGTAAACCTTTGGCCCAATTTGAGGTCCTGAGAACACTGCTAGAGATTTCCTCCAGGATATATCTGTACTTAGCCACATTCATCTTAAATGATCAACAGTTGTCCTGTCCCTGCAGTTGAGAAGCACCACCACACGATGCTGCCAGCACGTTTCACTTTAGGGAAGATACTGGACAGGTGTTGAGCAGTGTGTGCTTTCCCCCACTTAAAATCAACACCAGAAGATTCAATCATGGTCTCATCAGACCAGCGTGAACCTTATTACTTAATCTGAGAGTTTTTTGGCAAACTATGGAGACTTTCATGTGCCTTGTACCGAGGAGAGGCTTCTGTCGGGACACTCGCCATAAAGCCCAGACTGGTGGATGTTTGCAGTGATAATCGACCGTGGAACTTTCTTCCATATCCCTACTATATATGTCTCTGGAGCTCTGCCACTTTCACCAATACTCTTCTCCCACGATTGCTCAGTGTGGCTGGACGGCAGGTCTACTAAGAGTTCTGGTTGTCCCAAACATGTTTCATTTGGAGATTATGGTGATCACTGTGCTCTTAGGAAAATTGAGAGCTACAGACATTGTTTTGTAACCTTGGTCGGATCTGCGCCTTGCCACATTTATGTCTCTGAGCTCCTTGGGCAGTTCATTCAACCTCATGATTCTTATTTGCTCTGACATGCACTGTGAGCTGTAAGGTCTTTTCAAGACAGGTGTGTGCCTTTTCTAATCAAGTCCAATCAGTTTCATTAAACACAGCTGAACTCCAATGAAGGAGGAAAACACTGGCAAGGAGGTTCACAATAAATGGACAGTATGTGAGTTAAATGTAAGCGTTACTCCAAAGCTTTTGAACACTTATGACCATTTGATATTTTACTGTTTAATAAATTAAAAAAAAAAAACCCTCTCCAATTCTGGCAAGATGAGGTGCCGAGTACACATTCAGAAATAAAAGTTTTTATCTGAACACTATATATATATATATATATATATATATATATATATATATATATATACATATATATATATATATATATATATATATATATATATATATATATATATATATATGATATTGTCGCTTGTCAAAATTCTCCGGGTTCATTTGGTGACACTACTTAGGGGATTGGAAAGCTTGTAAAAAAACACAAACCAACAAACAAACAAAATGCACGTGCTATATGCGGATTCATGTAGCAGTGATTTTTTTTTTTTACAAACGGAAGGGTGGAGAATATGAGGGTTTAAATATCCCTGATTATGTATTGACAAGGTCTCAAGGACTCGTTTCACCCCAGGTTGCTGAAATCCTCCAATACATCTGACCTACATGATCACTTGATGTGACTACTCCTCCTCCAACAGCAAATGTGCAATGTCAAATGATCATGCAGCCGTCAAACCACGCACATTTTTCTCACCAAGTAATCCTGGAACCATGGCGATTGTTTTGTACGAATCATGGATTGAGTCTAACGAAACCCGTACACCCATCGGCGCCGAATGCACATCAGAGCTCGGTCCCACTTGCCACTTTTCTCAATCAGCCCACTTTCTCCAGCGTGTGCCGATGCTGGGATCGCACCCATAGGAGAGTGGGGCCAAATGAGAGAAGCAGTAAGCGAGGAATAGCTCTGCTGTGTGCAAGAGGGTGCACGGAGGAGAGATGTTACAGCAGAGAAAGATTATGGCAGAGAGGGGCTACCAATGCGCAGAGTTTTTATTCGCTTCTTCAGCCTGGCTAGCTGGATACTGAAACTTAGCGCAGGCATTTTCAAATCTGAACAGTAGCAGAAGAACCAGAATTGTAGTCCTCGGTCCACTCGAATCCTGATTCTCTGTGCCCAAACCTAGCCTTTGGTAACCCAAAAGGGATAATGGCAGCTGACTTGACTCAAATTCCCAGGCCACATTTGAATTTCAGTCCATTCCTGCTACCATTCATGCATCTTTATTAAATGTATGCTCCCTTGGTGGAGTAACTTTCATATTTCAAATATTTGCTAGTGTGCACATACTCGGTGATGTTTAAATGTGTTTTGTAAATTTTTAGTCATTTCACCGACATAGATAGCAACTGCTTACTGACACTGGCAGACTCGGCTGATTCATGCTTTGGCCGAAAAATGGTGCAGCACCTTGCCTTTTTTTGCTGTATGCCTTTTTTTGGCATAGGGAAGAATATGCTCCAAAGTTAAATAATATATTGCTGTATTGTTTTATGGTATTCTCATGTGAAATCATAGTTTTTTCAGTCTACAAATTTTTATATCATTAAGTCAATTAATTTGAGTTTCGTGATTATGGTTTATACCAGTGATCTTGATCTGTTTGGTCGTTTTCCAAAAGATGGTTCCTTGTCCATTTTTCAGGTGGCTTAAGGACAGGTAGTAAAAACATTCCGTCCTTTCTTTGTTACAGATGTCAATGTAAAGACTATATGGTATGTTGTATTTTGCAGTTGTTATTTTCTTCTTTTGTATCTTTATACACGATGAAAATGTAGCCTAGGTAGCATATGTAATTAAAATACAGAATGACTTTCTTTATACACGACGAAAATGTAGCCTAGGTAGCATGTGTAATTGAATGTTTTTAAAGGTATATTGTCCAATAGTTCATTTACAATACCTAATTGTTTTGAAAATCAATTAAAGTGGGGCACAGTGGCTATTCAGACAAATTTGGATCCTGTGTGACAGCAGGTGAGAATCACTGATGTCCAGTCTATGCAGTTTTTGTTGGATTATCTTGTCTCTTTCTTAGATTGATGTTGTTCAGGCGTTTTTCATTGTTGCGTCATGTGCATAGTATGACTCAGAGTCTCACAAGACCATGGGCACATTTGTCTCTTTCCTTGCCCTCGCTTGATCTTCACAGCACATTAAACAGCATGGCAATAAATGTCTAATTCACCCAAATAGGCACATACCCACACAAGCAGCTTGACATTCACCTTGTTTTCGGTCTTCAGTAGTACATTGGAGAGAAGCTTAATGGCTTGAGTGACATGATAAATGCCTTTGAAATGACTTGCTCAAACCTGTCTGTAGATTTTGCAACTATGTATAGACTAAAGTTTGGGGACATTATAATACATGCAACCATTACAGAAGCAGAAAATGAAATTAACAAATACAGTTACTGTGGTATAGTTGTTCACATAGTTAATTTTACTGTGGTTGGCATGAACTCAAAACTGGCCTAGAGTGTGTCTGAGGAAAAACATCTAAGATGATTTCAAAAAATATTGCAAGATCAGAGGTCAACATTTTTATATTCAGTCAAAAGAGCAATTGAGACTGCAACTTCTTATACATTAGTTAATCTCAAAGAGTTTTTATCCTGACTTTTTTGTGCTCAAAATTTCTGGCCAATAGCTGCTGGCCTTATAAGGTAATTAATTTTCAATTTTCTCATCTCTGAACTTTAGAAATATTCCACAAATGCCTTTTTTTCAAGGCTGCTGATTGTTCTGAGGGGAAATTTGTGAACATGTGCCAATGTCAGTTGTGTGAATGTGGAGGGTTTTTTTTCTAGGTGTGTGTCCTGCCATTAGGTGTCATTAGAGATAAAATTATATCTGACCTTTGGGACTTTGCCTTCACGGTGTGGTTAATTGGTTCTATAGCTGTTGACCTTTGTAATCACTCAGCTTGAATGCCTTTGGTTCTGTGTTTTAGATGGGGAAACGACGGTTCTCGGGTTTGGAGGTGACCTTAATGGTCATGTTCACATTGATGTTGGTAACAGCCATTGCTCTAATAGTTCTTTTTGTTACTGGCCAACCTGGGACCATTAAGGATGGTAAGTGAATCTACTCATACATTGAAACACAACTACCATGAGTTTACTTTCATGGGCCACAATAATAGGTACACCTTAGCAATTATGTTCTAGGAAGAACCAATATAAAATGTGTTATAAAGTGCCTTAGAACAGTGGTCCCCAACTTTTTTCTCACCACAGACTGGTCAACGCTTGAGATTTTGTTTTTGGACTGGGTTGTGTGTTTGTGCATGTGGATGTGTAGGAGGGCCTTGAATGGTAAATATAAAGTGCATATACAATATGAGCACATCATTAACAACAAACTAATGGGAGCTCTCAGTCTTGAAGGCTTCGTCTCAAAATGTACAGAAATGTACACAAATTGCCTTAATTAAATCAAACATATAACTGAGTTACACTTATTCTTTTCAATACAAAAAGTTTAGATGCAAATGCTTATCAGTGCAAAACATTTGTACATGCTAATATATACCAAAGGGAAATACATGGCAAAAATGAAAATTTTAACGAGCTAAACAAATACAAGTCAGTATTGTATAACTTGATGAAGATAAGAACAAACATTAGCTAGCATATTGTCCACTGTCACAAATTGTTGGCTAATTTGGGGCATAGTATCATAAATGACAGCATTCTTACAATGAAAGTATAACTTACAGACACTCGTGGGCCAGATTTCACAGAGAGACAGAACAACGTGTGCGTCAGCGTGTCCTTCCTCACAACAAAATCTAATATTAACTGCGGCCAGAGGCGGCACAAAAAAAGCAAAGATCAAGCCAAACACAGCACAAATGAATGAACGGTTAAAGGATAAACAAAATCAGTTCCAAAACATCATTATTTTGGGTACGGCCGATATGGCCCAGGTGATCCACGGACCGGTAACAGGCACATACCATCGGTTGGGGACCTGTGTCTGAGAATACTGAATATGTAAATACTACTAAATCAAATACTGAGGTACAGTATAATATGATATAAACACATAAAAGCCTTTCATCAATTTGTGAACTTTGCTAGGTCTGGTTTTATAGTTGACTATTTCCTGTAGTGTGTAAAACAGAATATGTGATGATCATACTTATTATTAGTATTTAAAACTGCTATTGTCACACGGAAATATCATATCTCTTGGCAGAGACCACGGAGGAATTTGTTCCACAGTGTCCAAACATTTCTCATGCGGAAAGGGTGGATTGTTTCCCTGATGCTGGAGCCTCCAAGGTATGTGTGACAATAAATATGTGAGGGTTTATGTTTTCAGAGACTTTGGACTCCTCAACATACTTTACTGCCTTCATGGTTCTCTTTGATATTACAACTGTTTTTGCAGATGATTAAGATTACTTTCCCTGGTAATGATTACTCAAATACAAACATGAATTCTTATACTCATCAAACCACCACCATAAGTATGGTGCTGCTCAAAAGGGGTAATTAGATATATAGATTTGTTGCTTCCATTTATAAAAAAGTTCAGTGTCACATATGCCTATTAAAAATATTATCATTGAAATTAGCTATTTGTTTTGCTTCTCCCCTTGTTAAAGGCTATCAGTGTGTTAAATTTAGTTCGATATTAATCTTATTTGGGTTGTCACAATAATACCAAGGCCAAAACGTTGTCTTTGTATTTTCTAATCTTAAGAAAATAACTAAATAAATCACCTATGTTGATGTTTCTTTTACAGAAAGGATGCCAGCAGCGAGGCTGTTGCTGGAGCCCTCTAAATGAACGAAATGTACCTTGGTGCTTCTTCTCCACCAACCACGGATACACTGTTGAATCAGTGGAGCAACCGGATCCTTATGGTAAAATTGTAAAGTCTCAGAACATGAGAGAAACTGATTAGAAGTGGTGTAAATAAAGATTTCATTTTATATATATATATATAAATATACTGTATATATATATATATATATATATATATATATATATATATATATATATATATATATAAATATACTGTATATATATATATATATATATATATATATATATATATATATATATATATATATATATATATATATATATATATATATAATATACTGTATATATATATATATATATATATATATATATACACACACACACACTGTATATGTCATCAGTGGCGGTCCGTGACTTTCAAACATACACCTTCTGTGATGTCAGACTCTTGAAAGCTCACACGTAGATATTACTGGGCTACAGAGGCTATTTTCCAGAGCTTTTTAACATCAATAAATCCGAATCAGCCATGAAAACTTGTCATTATACATGGCGCTGTCTAAACTTAAAAAAAATGATAATGATTTAAAATACATATCCATGAAATCTAATGAAGTCCAAATTACAAATTGCAGTTTAATTTAAGAACATTGTTTTATTTATTTACTATTAATTGAATACAAACAAAATAAAATAACACAAACATATAACAATCACACACACAGACAAAAAAAGGAATGCTCTCACCAAAACAAATGGCAGTCCAATCGATAAGTCTTTTCAATATCTCCCGATTTTCTTGACCTCTTCATGCTCTATTTCTCTTAGCACTGAGATGCACAGTGAGTCCACTCGGGTGTTCCCAAAAGTTTTTAAAAGCACTGAATTGTGTTTGTCCAATCGTGCTTTTTTACCTCGTTGCTGCCTTGATTAAACAATTAAAGTTTGCAAATCCAGTGTATCCAAACATCAAATCTTTCACCAATTATTTCCAAACAAAAGGCATTCCCACTAGAACTATTTGCCAGGGTTAGCTCACGCCCCTGGTAGCCCAGTCAGGGACAGGTTAGCTAATAGCTACGCTACGCCTCTAACTCAGCCAAAAGCCAACACCGTGTAGCTTGCTTGTTGAGCGTTGCACCGCCTCCCTGCAGTGAGCATCCACTCACGTCACTTCGCAATGTTTGACGCGAATGCCCTTGCGCCTCCAGGAGCAGGGAGACTACATGCAGCCTGACAGCACAAGTTAGCTGAATTCTAATTGGCTAAAAACCCCAACTTAAAACTACAACACTAGAAAGGGGCGTAACCTAATAAATACAATTTGACATGAAAACAACAGAATATGGAGAAAAATTGTATAAATTAAAAAAATATATTATAATATTATAATATATATATATATATATATATATATATATATATATATATATATATATATATATATATATATTTTTTTTTTTTTTTTTTTACAGTGGGCCCCGGGTTTACGAACTCCCTCTTTTACGAACATTTCATCTTATGAACGTGGACCGCGGCGATTTTTGTCCCCCTCCGCACAAACCTTTCGTCTTACGAACAATGTAACATGCCGGTCAATGTGTCCGCACTATTTTTTTCGCTTAGCTGCATCAACGAAATTAACTATTCTCGCATGTCACGGTGATGCAGATACTGTATGCTATTGCTCTTACAATGTCACAGTCACTGTCTCAGTCACGGTGTCAGTCACGAAGATGCCGATATGCTATTGGTCGATTAAGCTCACAGTTTGGGTCTCAGTCACGGAGATGTGGATATGCTATTGGCCGGCGTCACGTCAATCACAGAAATACCGATATGCTATTGGCCGAACGCCTTCTTCTAGCTTGATGGCACAGCTGGTCGGCGTGTTGTCAAGACTTTGCAAAATTTATCTGTTAGACATGGCTTCTAAAATTGCTAGAGGCGGTAAAGGAAGAAGTACTGTAAGAGGATGATGTCAATAGAAACCAAGCAGGAGATAATAAAAAAATACAAAGGAGGCGCACGCATGGTAAACCTTGCTAGTGAGTTTGGCTGTAACCGCTCGGCAATCTTCAAAGGGCAAGACTTTCCTTGCCAGGGGACAGACCTCGGTCAACAACAAAATGGAGAGGCTTCTTCTATTATGGATTAAAGAGAAGGAAATCGCAGGTGATATGTTCTCGTTTGAAAAAAAGTTCTCATTTAAGAAAAGAAGAAAAAAAAAATCTGCGGGTTCGTCTCTGCTCCCCTCCGCCTTCACCCCAAAGGTAAATGTCATTTTTCCTTTGTATATTTATGTTATTTAATTTAATTGTACAGTAGATTATGTTACTAATTTTTAATATGTTTATAAAGTTGGGATGTTTTTACCTCAGGTTTTTGCACGCGTTGCACGCATTCACTAATTAACATAGGTTTGGATTGCGTCATACGAGCAATTCGGAGCTGCTGAATGGATTAAGTTCGTAACACGGGGGCCCACTGTGTATATATATATATATATATATATATATATATATATATATATATATATATAGTAATGAATTTAAAATGAAATTGACTTTCATTGTAGTTATTCTAATTATTATAGATTTTTAAAGTTAATATAATGATGTCAGGTTATGATGTCTGGCCCTGACGGCTCTCCACTGTGTGCATGTGTTTTGATTAATTGATTGATTGATTGATAACAAATCAAAGACAACTTGTTGCAGCTTTGGGTTGGAACTTTTAAGGTTATTGATGTCGTAGGGAACAAAATGTTAAAATGTAAATAATAAGTACATAAGTACATTTCATCTTTTATTCACTGACCTTATTTTCATTTCTATTCAGCATAGTTCAGAGATTACTGGCGGCATGCAACTACTATCTGTCAGTTTTACGCTCATCTTGTTTTTTCTTCTGTCACTTACTTTGCCTCAGGCATGTCTGTCAGTGAAACATGATGTGCAGTGTTGAATTTGCAAAATGCTGATTTTTCTATTTCCTGCATCAATTCATTTGATTTAGGGTCAGCTTTGTTACTGTTTTTTGAGCCAGAACAAACAGCTTTCAGCTATTTTGTTTGAAATGCTAAATAATGTAAACTACTACTTAAACCTAGGGGCAAAAAAAAAAAAAAAAAAAAGATAAAATACTGTATTTGAGGGTTAGTTTGACAAAGGGTCAGTGCGGCGGCATACTAATTAGCCCGTCCACCTCAACAGAGCAAATTTTCTAAATCTGTATTGTTGTTGTCTTTATTTCTGCTTATGAACTTTTTTTCAATCGATGTGGGTAGGTGGGATTTGTTCAAGGTGTAAGTTTATGGAACAACTATGAAATAGAACTGAAACTATGTGAATCAATGGCTTGTGCTCAAAAAGAGTTTTAAAACATATTATTACAAATATTATTTTAAAAAAAATCTAAATTGAATAAGACGTGTTTCTGACGTTAATTTGATATACAGTATACAGTATATATGAATGTATTTGTAAATTTATGAATATATTTTTTATAAAAAATATTAATTATAAAAATTAATTTTGAGCAACCTGTGCAATGGTCTCTAAAATAAATATCAATTAAACAATGGGCAACAAAAAAATGGAAGTATTGATTTTGAGTTTGACATTATAGTCCAGGAAATACGGTATGTTGTGTATCATTGTGGTTTTCTAATGCAAGTGTCAACATCTTATCAGTAGTACTTATTGCTAATTCCATCCAATTCCATTTATTTTTTGACAGTGGACTCTTATTAAAAGATTAAATAATAAAAGCAATTGCAGGGATTGCAGGATGGTATGATAAATAATACAGCACGAGTTACTGTATATAACAGCCATTTTTTTTCTACTCCATATATTTTTTGTCTTTACTACTGTACGTATTCCATCGCTTTGCTTTCTTCCTTTAACATAACCTGTCAGACGTGCAGCCCCTGTATTATGACCTGTACCTTGCTTTTATTGTGTTTTTATGGCAGTAATGAAGGCACATCTGAAGAGAATGACCTCTCCTTCCTTGTTTGGCGCTGATATACAGGAACTGTCATTTCATGCTGAAATGCAATCAAGTAATCGACTTCGTTTTAAGGTACACATTTACACATTTTCACACCCATACTTCAAAACTGACGGATAAAAGTGTCAGACAATTATTATGCTTAAGCACAGATTTACTTTCCAATTGGTTGTTGTGTTCTTAGATATATGATGCCCGCATGCAGAGGTTTGAGGTACCCCATGAACATGTGAACAGCCTCAGCAATCACCCGACCAGTCCCATTAGCAACACACTGGAGATCACACACAAACCTTTTGGCCTGGTTTTGCGCAGGAAGGAGAACAAAAAAGTCCTGTGAGTTGTCACTGCTGATAGAATATTTTCTCTTTATACTTTCTGTGGTGGATGGCACAGTGGTAGAGTGGTTAGCGTATCCACCTCACAGTGCAGATGTTGCACATTCCCGTCATTTGAGGTGTTTGCATGTTCTCCCTGTGCCTATGTTGGTTTGATCCAGGTGCAGTGGGCACCCAGTTTATGGGATTATTCCATTCCGCTGTTGGGATTGTAACCCGAATTAGCAGTATGGCGGGCAATCCAAACCAATGTTAACTAGTTAAAGCGTGTAAAAAACCCAGGTAAAAACATCAACATTTTATATACATATTCAAAATTGGTATCATAGTGCTACTTATATATAATACACATGCATAAAATTTAATAACATCTTAAATAAAAAAGATATAAAATATTTATTTACCTTTGAGTGACGCCTTTTATGGCCATATTCCCTACTAAGGGTATCTTAGGCTAGGCTAGCTTAGCTTTCTTCATATTTCTTGATTATCTCCAGCTTCGTTTCCATTTAAATCATCTCTTTAACATCACTAGCAATCTTGGGACTCATGGATAACCCATTCAAATGTCAATTAAGAACTAAAATGCATAATAAATACAAAATTTAAAGCACTCTAACACGAGAGCAACCCTTTAGGCAGTCATTTTTGTGATCCTGTGCGCCGACTAATTGCAGACCAGCATCTTCGTGACCCCATGACGCTGACCAATAGTAGACCAGTATCTTAGGGAGTTGAGATGCCAACCAATAGCAGACCAGCATTGTCGTGACGCGTTGCAGCGGAGGCAGTTTGAAGCCAACAGAAAATAAAAGCAATTATCTAAAAACGCCTCAAGAGGGAGGCAAAACAAAAAACACAGCCAACCCTACAGGTCATGACAGTTGTTGATGTTAATCGTAAAGCTGGATAAATGCCTTCAAGAGGGGATGAAACAACTCATCATTCCACATATTAACAAGACAAAAAAACGTAAACCAGGGATGCCATAACCCGGGGGTCCATGTACTCAGGTTTTTTCCCACATTAAAAAAGCATGCATTTTTTGGAATATTGAACATTCTAAATTGTCCCTAGATATGTGTGAGAATTTATGGTTATTTGTGAATTTCTCTTATTCCTCTAATTTTTCATTTGTTTGTCTAATTAAACAAAGGTTTGACACGACGATGGGACCTTTGGTGTTTGCAGACCAGTTCCTACAGCTCTCTGCCAAACTTCCATCCAAAAACATTTATGGCCTAGGAGAGCATGTACACAGACAGTTTCTCCATGACACAAACTGGAAGACCTGGCCCATTTTTACAAGAGATGCTTTCCCTAATGGGGTAAGAAATCTCTTGAGTGAATGTGCAAAAGCAAAACTTTTTTTCAGGGGATACTATAGTCATTCGAAGATAATAGTGATGTTATCTTACCCTAAGAGTGACAGCCTAAATTACACCATCATAAATTAACTTTGATGTGAAATGTCAATGGTAGTAATTAAATAAGATAAGGGGGCTCAGTGGTAGTCATCATCTCCCAATTGAGAAATTATTGGTTAAATTCCTTGACCATTGTTACCATGTCAAAGTGTTGTTGAGCAAGACACTAAATCCCCCAGTTGCTCATGATCTTGCTCTTGCGTCATCAGTTGGTAAATGAGTTGTCAGTATGAAACACCATGAGTATCCAAGGTGGTCCATTTTACCATTTATTTCAACAATGTTGTGAACCTGTTGTGAAAGTAATGTAAATAAAGTAATACTGTTTTCCCGTGTAAAGCTAATGAATTTATTTGTTTCCCTAGGGAACACACAACCTCTATGGACATTATCCCTTTTTCCTTTGTCTGGAGGACAACAGTGGAAAGTCATTTGGGGTCTTCCTCATGAACAGCAATGCAATGGGTGAAAAACAGAACTACATATATATATATATATATATATATATATATATATATATATATATATATATATATATATATATATATATATATATATATATATATATATATATATATATATATATATATATATATATATAAAATAAACCAAACACTTGCAATTTCTGAGGCCAACTTGTTGCTGTGTGGTGTCGATTTTCAGACGTGACTTTGCAACCTGCACCTGCAGTGACATACAGAACAATTGGAGGAATCCTTGACTTCTATATTTTTGTGGGAGATACACCAGAGCAAGTGGTGCAAGAATTTCTAGAAGTGAGAATACAGTAAAAATTTGTGGCTCCAATTAGCAATTTTAATTTGAAATAATGACTTCAATCAGTGCCGACTTGCACACTTGCTTCTAATGGGAAATAGATTCCAAAGCATTCTAAATAGGAAACACCTTTATGAGCTGTCAATTATACTGTTACGGACACAATTTTACACCGACATAACCAATTGTGTTTTCAGCTTATCGGCCGACCTGTCATTCCGCCCTACTGGTCACTGGGATTCCAGCTTTCTAGGTGGAACTATGGTAGCTTAAGTGAGGTGAAGAAAACAGTGGAAAGGAATCGTGCTGTGGACCTTCCATATGTAAGATTTGTCTGCTCCAATGTCACTCTTTTTAGACTATGCTGTATAATATATATGTTTAGGGATCAAATGTCTGCTGCAGCATATTCACTCTGTGATTGCAGCGACTTTTTTAGGTATTCTCACAGATAGAAATCAGGTCCAGACAGTAAAAACCCTGTCACAGTATTGCTTTAGTTACAAGTGCTTTTGCTTTACTGCCAGGTTAACACGCTCATTTAACTGCAGTTTGATGAGAAGCACCTGTGGCTAAAGCCAAACATTGGCAGGTATTTTATTTTCTGGAGATGGATTCTCCATTTCTGGGTATTGTGACTTTTTAATCACATTCCAACTGAAAACTCTAAATTCTCCAAAAATGTGAACGTGAATGGTTGTTTCAGCACAATTAATTTACCCTTCACTTGGCCGGCGACTCATTCATTGTGCACTCTGCTGTTTGCCTGAAGCCAGCCTGGATATACTCTATCTCAAGTTGACGTATTATTGTCAATATTGACATGGTAGACCCAAATCTCTTGTCTGCTTCAGTGACCACAAATGGCAATACTTAAAACTGCTGTTAGGCACTGTCTATAAGGCAGACCCCAAATTCCTGTCAGCTTAAGTAACCACAAATGGCAACACCTCAAACATGTTTTGAGGCACTGTTGACAAGGTTTGCGGCGCATGCAGAGACTGTACTCTAACTGTAACAAGAATACTAACAAATAATGTACTGTATAAAGGCACCGTGTGTTGCTAGGTATTTTTATGAGACCAAATGTGGAAAGCTTTTAGTGCACACCATTACCTCACCTTATACAGTTTATACTTGACTGTAAGACTGTAAGTTTGACATGTAACACTATCTGGGGGAAGGCGTGATACGGATGCAGAGGCAGCCGTTGGAAAGGCAGTCTGAGCGATAGCAATGGCCTTTAGCTTGGACGGGGTTATTCACCTTTCTGCCAAATAACAAGTTCAAGAGTGAGGGCACAATTTCTCAAGTGTAAGTGAATGTTACCACTGATCAAAGCTCGATCGAACCAATTCTTCTCAGTATAAAATTCATCCTGATCAAGATCCAGTCTTTCTCCGCTTTTGTAATGCTTGATATATACTTGTCAGCTGTTTTATCAAAAACGTAATGTCACATCTTATTTTCATATGGACCAAGTAGCTCTAAACACCAATGTGATGTTTGGAACCAACTTTTAAAGTAATTGAGAATGTAAACTCATAATCTTAACCTTCACACTTCATATATTCATAAAATTGCATCACAACATGTGTTGTATCTCACAGTATCAGTAAAGCCACGCCCGTCTTATCGGACTACTAAGTACAATGAAACACAATATTGACTGCAGGATTTAGATTCTTCCTCTTCTGTCAAGGCGAGCAATTTACAGTATAATAATTTAGAGATTAACTGCTGATTAAAGGTGAATGGAATTGAAAGTAGTCAATCATTTCTTGTGATCAAAAGGAAATAAGTGTTTTGGAGAAATCAAGATTTGATGTGTTAAGATTTTGATTGACTAGCAACCAGTTAGGGTGTGAGCCATATCGGTAAAAGCAGTTGGATTACGTTTCAAAGGGAGTTTTATAGACATAAATGACTGCACGCTTTGGCAGGCTGATTTAAATGTGCTGTTTTCAGCCAGCGAATCACTCTTGTGATTATGACATCACATTGTTTCGTACTCTGAAATGGGGAGATATTTGTCTCAAAGTGATTTTTTCAGTAGAGGAAAGACATGTGCTGCTAAGCACAGTTCAAATCTAAGTTTAAAAAGTAAATAAATGTGTATATATATATATATATATATATATATATATATATATATATATATATATATATATATATATATATATATATATATATATATATATATATATATATATATATTTAATTTGTTTTGTTTTCCCCCCCTGAATACTGGACCTTCAATTCAATTTTTTTGTACGTTATCTAAATAGCCCAAAACTCAATCATTGCATCCAAAATGTAAATACTTACCAGGGACTGTATGCCAACTTCCTTGGTGCTCATTTGGTGCCCGTATTGACAGCAGGCCGTGTTGTAGTCCAAAATAAATATTTTCATAATCAGTTCTTATGTTGCAATGCTCCGTGAAGGCCCAGGTCTATGAATATAAAGCATGATCATTTAGCAACAATCACAACAACATCCAATGTCACCGTTCAAAGAATAGCATGCGTTCTCAAAATGGTTTTCAAGTTGTTGTCCTGTTCAAGTTTTCTCAGAGTTATTTATTGTTTTCAGATTAGAAGAAAAATAACACCATCCATGCTTTACTTTCAACATTAATGATTGAGTATGTAATTTGTGGAAATGTATATAAGTGACACCTAAGATTGTGTTGTTTGTTATCTCACAGGAAGATTGTGTCTACTTTTGTGTTTTTCTTGAACCTCGTGCAGGACATCCAGTATACTGACATTGACTACATGGAGGAAAAGAAAGACTTCACCTATGATAAAATCAAGTTCAGTGAGCTGCCTCAATTTGCTGACTACCTTCATGAAAAGGGACAGAAATACATTCTCATCTTGGTAAGAAACACCTTTGTATAAATGAGACATATTGTCTGTTTGCTCAAAAAGAAATAGCTTGGAGTACATTTGAATATACGTAAAATAGCCCTTTCATTTGTTTGTTTTAATCAATTGATTTAAGCAACAAAGGCTAAATGAGCTTTAGAATAATTATTTTAGTTACATAGACAAAAAGTACATACCATCAAAGAAACTATCAAATCATTTTATCTATTAATTTATAATTTTATCAATTATAGTAAGAAACAAATATTTTCGATGTATTGCGATATGAAGTATTGGTTTTAAAACTCCTTGTTTATGTATTTATTTTTAAATCAATTCACTTATGCGTGGCTTTCATATCATGATTTTTTTTTCATGTTACAAATCGTGTTTTACCTGTGAATCATTCCAAGCACTTCAAAAACACCACATTACACATCACATCAAATGTTTCAGTACATTATCTTTTGAGTGAGCTCATATTTCAAAGCAAGTGGCGGCAGAGGAGGAGGTCAAAGAGCAAAAAAGAAAACATTACAATACAAACATAGTGTTTTTAAAAAAAAAAAAAAAAAAAACTATTAAAATAATTTCTGCCATTGTAGTCATATCGCGGGCTTCCAAAGTGTGTAAGTCACCCATTGTGAGCTCCTTCTATGTGTTCCCAAGAAAGGCAATAATATCCGTGGAGCTATATCAATGAGCAGTAGAATCTCATGTTGCGTTAAATTCATATAGGAATTTTGGGAATTTAAGTTTTGTCTTGTTTTATTTAATTTCACTTTCTTTTAAATGCAAAGTAATTTTCATCATATGTAGAAAACCTGTACAAAAGCGACAGCATCTCGAGGTTTCACGGTATTTGATAACTTAACAGTAGATTTCTCCTTGGTTTTTGTCGTATTTTTTTTCACCAATGCGAGTGACGTCACAGATCGGTTTCCTTTATATTTTAAGAGCACTGTGTGGCTAAATGTTACCTGTATTTATGTCACATTGGTGCCATCTGAAAGAATATTCTCTACTGCTGGGGACATATTAACAAAGTCAAGGACATGCTTGAAATAAAAAAAAAAAATTTGGACATGCTTCTTTAAAAAAAAAAAAGAATGTTTAGTTTGTGCTCATAGATGTCAGTGATGTGTGGCTTCTGAATAAGAATAAGAATAATAAGAATAAGAATTTTTCTGTTCTAATAATTTCCTGTAATAATAATTTCCTTCTGTTCTTTTCAGTCATTGTTAATATATATATATATATATATATATATATATATATATATATATATATATATATATATATATATGCAATATATATATATATGCAATATATATATATATTTTTTTTTTTAATATATCGCAATATGTATCGCAATACACCTTTGCTGCATCACAATGTATGGCAATACACTTTTAAGACATAATACCCAGCACAAATATTTTTCTTTCAGAAACCTAGCTTGTATTTCTTTAGTGTGAGTTGGTCATTGTAGTTTATTGGCATGCTTGTTCCAGGATCCTGCAATTGCCACCAGCAAAAGAGTTGGGGGTGTGCCATATGAGTCCTTTGACCGTGGGACGGAGAAGAAAGCCTGGGTCACTGAAAAAGATGGAGAAACTCCTTTATTAGGAAAGGTGAGATGGAGCAATGTATTTCTTAAAGAAATAGACTACTGCTCGCGGACCACTAATTGTTTTTACAATGAAATAAATGTAGAATCTTAAATGTTTTATAATTATTATGCATTATTCAGATTCACTATAAATATATATATATATATATATATATATATATATATATATATATATATATATATATATATATATATATGTTTTTTTTTTCATTTACTAAGTAAAATTTCTAAAAACATTTCCAAACCCATTGACTGATTCAGCCAACTTCAATATATTCAGTTAATAAAATAATTCAATATAGTTTCCAGTCACAGTTCCACATCATTTCACATGCTTCAATGTATTGTTTTTTATTCCCGTTTTTCATCCTGCACACATAGTTTTTTTCTAGAAATTGCCTTCTCATTCGTTAACAAAGCTACATTTCTCTACTAATTACCATCATTCCAACTTGGACAAATTCCCAAAATTCTAGGTTTAGTTCTTACAGGAACTATTAGTCTTACAAAGAACTCTTGAAGAATCTTTTTTTTTTTTTTTTTTCCTGAAATAAATGGTTCTGGGTTGAATCCCAGTCATTTAAGAAGAACCCTTTTGGAACCCTTACTTTGAAGAGTGTACAGAGTATTTCAAGTGGTGTAGCAGATGGATAGCTGAACCATGGTAGCAGTTTGCTTTGAGCCTCTTCATGAAATTGTAGGTCATCTATTAAGCAAGTGTATTTGTGAGTGCACTGATGTCTGAGTGACTAGTTTGTCCTAATTTCCATAACAGACCCTAATGGAAGTTCAAGCCCCTGGTGTGCTATTTTCTACCCATTCCCCGGCACAGCTTGTTTTTAAAAGGCTCATACCCACTGTGAGGGGTGGATGTGTGGGGGATAAACTTCTGTTGCTCTTATGCTTTTACAGCCTTGTTTTGATTACGCACACGATTAGGTCCAGTCCTACTGCTAATCGCCTTTTCATGCTGCTTGTAACAGGTCAAACATATGCATTGATTCCACATTAGTATTTAATCTTAAAATGTTCTGCATCGCAGATTAAGCATGTAGAGAGAAACAGAAAGCAAGATAGACAGAGGGAGCCAGACAGCACTATGCAAATTTGTGCCTCTAGTTCTGTTATACAGTTGTTAGTTTATTATGTGTGTACATACATCGGGTGTATTTATGAAAGGTTCTTTTGATTTCCAATTGAATGTGTGTTGTAATTGTGAAAGCCCTAAAGTTTTTGGTCAACAATCGTGTTACTTTGGAAACTGTAAAAGAAAAAAGAAAAAAACATCTGAGCAATTTCGCTACGGTTACGATACAGACATTTACTTGTGTTTAACTATAAATAAGGAGCAACAACGCAGACAGATGGACAGTATGCACTTACAAAGACTAACAGACTTTGTAGGGGGAAATCTGATAAAGGGAGGAAGTGCAGACTTTGAAAAGTACCCAGCACCAAACAACCTTGGAGTTTTTACCACCTGCCAGAAACATCTGTCTGAAAGTAAAATATGTGCTTGTGCACATATTTGCGTGCGTGTGTGTGTGCACATGTGTGTAACTGTGTATGCACTTGCCCTGTGTACTGAGCTTATGCAGCGACTTTAGGGCTTCTAACGACAGGTACTTACTTCATTGGCTAAAGAAGTCAGGTAAAACTGGACCAACCTTGAGATCGACACCGTCCACAAAGATATTTCTCTCGCAATATAATTGTGCACACAGACCATGTAGTACAATTGCGTTCCTTCTGAGTGGATCAATCATCTTCCTTGGTACATGATATATAGAATGACTCAGATCACATGGTCACATCTAGAGAGCTCTAATACTTTATTGATTTCAACTCTCAGCAGTGTTCTTCCTTAGATTATTTTACTTGTCATGTTTCTACCCTGCCATTTAAGAAAAAAAAAGACACTTCATGCTATTTTCTGTCTTTTGTTTGCACAGATACAATACTTTTGTTGGTGTTTACACCAAACACTCTCTGTTCTTCTCAGGTATGGCCAGGAGAAACTGTATTTCCAGACTATACCAGCCAAAATTGCATCGACTGGTGGGTTGATGAATATGAGAGATTTTCCCGGGAGATCAAACATGATGCCCTCTGGATAGTGAGTCCGATTTGAAAGTCCTGTATTGCCAAAGTTAATTGTTTATTCATCAAGCCAGACACTCAAAAGCCAAATACAATATGAAATCTAATAAAATATCTGACGTTACAAATTACGTGATTAACCTTAGCATTGATAAATCAAATGATAGTGCCCAGCATAAGCAATGATTTATGTAATGGTTAGGTATACACTAAGTATTACATCCTGTTGCAGGACATGAATGAAGTGGCTAACTTCGAGAAAGGATCAACGAAGGGCTGTGCTGATAACAATTTGAATTATCCTCCCTACACTCCGAGTAAGACACATTTTTCTTTCCACCCATCTATTTTTGGTCACGCTTTTCTCATTAGGTTCACAGGCAAGTGAGCCTGTTTTGGGCAAGAAGCTGGGGACACCCTTAACTGATCAGCAGTAATCCCAGGGCATGTACTGACAAACAAGTTCAAACAATCATTCACATTCGCATTTAAAGTTAATTTTTCTGTAGTTTACCTTGGAAAAATATTTTTGGAACGTTGGGGCAGCCGGAGTATCTATCGACAGCCCACATAAGCAAAAGCTGAGCATACATACATAGGCCACACAAGAATGCCCAAGCCTGGACTTCAATCGCGAGACAAGTGGTTAACCCTAACTCACCATACTACTGTGATGTTTCCTCTTTTTGATACACGTTTTAATGCCATCTTTTCCCTTATTGCACGTGAATACTCGCTGCGTTCTTTATTAATCCAATTTGTATATCAGTACTTGTTATATATGGAGCTCAAAACACTGGCTTTTTAAAAAGAAAACATATCACTTCTTTTATATGAGGACAAAAAAAAATGCTAGTAGCCAGTGACAACATATCAATCTATGTAGTTCATAACTGTACAACTACAGAAGGATCAACAGTAGCATTTTCATTACGGCGAGCAGGAGCTGCTGTATTTACCGTTGTCCATATCTATAACAGACATGGCAGCCTTCGGAGGAGTGCCACCCCCTATCTAATAAATTCAATGATTAGTAGCCCTACAATTATATTTACAACATTCAGCACTCATTTATTTACAAGTTATTGAATTTTTTAATCGTTCAATTTATTCCTTTGTAATGAAAAACAGTCTAAATCTTACACATTGTTCCTTTAGTGACTCCTTTTATCAATGTCATCTTTGTTTTCATTGTTTCCCTTCAACCAACACACCACATTCAAAGGATCAAGGTCGATGTCAGGATTCCTTAAAGCATGCTGATGAGCTGCTTTATTGTATTGTATTTTAGCTTTCTCTTCAGCCTTAAAGCTTTTCTATTTTTCCATTTTAGCACCAGTGTTTTCTCATGAGGGTTCGCTACGCTGAGAGGTGTGGCTGAGATGTCATCCCTCCCAGCGTGGATAATCTTCCCTTCGGCGCCCTTTCCTCACATGGTGCCTTTGTACCCTGCATTATTTTATCATAGTTTATCAGGTCATATGAATGTGTGGGGGTCTACTTGATGGGAGGTGTATCTTTTTGTGTTTTTCGGAAGAGGGGGAAACATTTTTTTCTATGATATATTCTGGATTTTTTATTTGGTTAGGATTTTCATTTGAATATGTAGGAAAAGTGCTTTATAAATCAGGTTAGGTCGATTGATATTTATAACAAAAGAGCTCACACAGATAGATTTTAGATAGCTATTATTTCATTATATAAAATATATTATATATAATTATTTACCTAGTTTAAACACCATTATCTGTTATTATTTTCTCCCAAAACAATGTGGAACACAGCTATAGTTAGAGTCCCAGAACCTCCAACACTCATTGTCACATGAGGCATATTCACTGACAAGATTAAGCCTCAATAGCACTGAACAGGTGACCATTTTTTGCACGTCCCTTATGCTCTCAGATAAAAATACCTATTTTCTAGGGCTGCCAAAGATAAAGCATTAACGTTGGAAATGTATTTAACTTTTATCTAGCATTGAAAAACAAATAATGATTCAAATTATTTATGTTCTGTGGCAGCTGAATACCACAAATTTTGCAACCAAACTTGGAATTTTTGTGGCCAGCTCAAAATACAGGGCAAGATGGATGTCAATGGGCTTTTACTCTAAAAAGCTGCTCAACGGTTAATTGAAATAAGAAATTCACACATTTTTATTGTTTGATGATTTTACGCTAATTCCAAGATTTTACGTGAGTAAATATCTGTTACAAGCTTCACATAAAAAAGGTGTTCAAAAATTAAAGTAGTCATGATTGATGATGGCTAATTTTACAGTGCGATTAATTCGATTAAAAATGTTTACCATTAACTGCACTGATGTTCTTACTTTCAGTTTCTCCTCGCAAAGTAGCTCAACGTTGCACTGCTCCCATGTTCAGTGCTTGTCTTTTGCTTGCTTGCTCTGTAGACCGCTCCCTCAAATGTGCACAGATAATAGCTGATGAATATTCAGTGAGGAAGAACCAAGAGTTTCATTGGTCCATTGTGATGTACATAGTAATTTCATTGGTCAGCTGTGACAATACTTGGTAACCCCTTGAAGCGATACAGAAAAACAGTTATAAAGGTAAAAAGGGCCATCTTATATTTCTGAATTTATGGTATTAAAATAATGCTTCCTGCATGCACTTGTGCATTGCTTAGATGATATAAATATAAAATATATAAATATAAAAGTAAGCGACACTTTGTCTCCCATGGTGGTCTCAATCTGTTATTTGTTCATTTGTTTTGCCCATCCATCACCGCCATCAACATCTCTTTCCCTCCAACAGAAATTGTGGATGAGGTGATGTATAGTAAGACTCTTTGCATGGATGCCAAGCAGGCCTGGGGGAACCACTATGATGTTCACAGTCTCTATGGCTACTCAATGGTGCTGGCTACCGAAAAGTGAGTGCAGAATTATTGTTAGTATTTTGCCAACTTGTGCTTTGGAAGCCAACTGGCTGACATCCCTTTAGATCATTGAGGAATTTGTTGCAAAAACACACAGTGGAATTAAAATAGTAGCTACATCTTGAATACACGTAATTTTGGTGCGCTACTGAATTAATGAGAGGCAAGAGCCCCGGATTCCTTCTTTTTCTTCCAACTTCTCCCAGTGTGTCATCATTTATCATCAAAGTCTACCTCCCGCATGCTCTTCTCTAACACCAGCTGCCCTCAAGTCTTTCCCTAATACAACTATTAACCTTCTCTCAAGCATTCTTGTTCTCTTGTGTGGCAGCACCATTCTCATCATCATTCTACCAATGTGCTCGCCATCTCTCCTCGAGACATGTACAAACTATCTAAAGTTTGCTCTGCCTTAAACTATGTTCCTGCCCCCCAAAAAATAAAACAAGTGAGCCGTGGCATACGCAATCTGAGCTCGAGGGCAATTTAACATCAATACGCATTACGATAGTGGTCAATTGTTAGTGTTAAAATGGCACCCCTTAAAACAGATAAAAACGGATGGATTAATCTGATGAATCCTCAATCCATGAACATAGTATTAATCAGAATACCTCATGGGACACCGAAAATACTATTGCAAAGAAAATTTCTGACTGGAGTTCCGATGTAACAAATGCATGATTGGCAAGAAGAAATCATCAAATATTTTAAATGGCTATTGTGTGGCATTTGTAATTATCATCATCAAATTTTAAAGGACATCTATTTTGCTTTGATTTTGATCAAGAAAAATATTATGTAGCTGTAAATAATCACAATATTCAGCTGTGTATGCTCTACCCCGGGATAACTCTCGGTGGTTTTTGTTCATGTTGATTATTTCTGACCACCTTTTTTCTCTGTATCCCTTCCCTTAGAGCTCTGCAGCAAGTGTTTGGTGAGAACCGTACGCTGATGCTGACCCGCTCCTCCTTTCCAGGTGTGGGGAAATATTCAGGTCATTGGTTGGGTGACAATGGTGCCAACTGGAACGACATAAAATGGGCCATTCCTGGGATGCTAGAGTTTGGTCTGTTTGGAATTCCATACGTGAGTTTTAAACTTTCATTAAAGATAAAACTTCACATAATATGTCAAATCTCATATCCACCACAATTTCCTGTCCAACACATACAAATTTTAATAAATCGATTATGCTCATCATTGTTCTTTGTCTGAACAATAGTCAATGGGTGCAAATAACTGGTCAATGGACAATCAGCAGCTACTTTCCCAACTCAGAAGTGGGCAATGATGATTTTGCAAGCATCCAATTCCAGATTAGTCGGAAATATTGATAGGAACATAATGGACAAAATATAAAAATATCTCAGTGGCAATTTAAAAAAAAAACAACCTGCATGTCAAGTTTTCTTTGAATTGACATGTAATTCTGCCATTAAGAACACTTTTAGCTGATAATTGATCCTTATGTTGGGACATAGGCACATAAGAAGGAATAACGTTTATTTTCCTGCATTGCCACTTCTGACACACCTCACACACACTCTGTTGGTATGCTAAACACACAACTGAGTCAATGACAGTCACACCATATACACAGTATTGTGTAGTCTTGAAGGGGAAGTCCATTTCTTCATAATATGTGCCAACAGCATCAAAATAGGACTGTCATTGAAGTTTAGGGTTTTTCCCTATGCATACGCAAACTAAACGTTGCTGACATAGACAGAAAGATGAAAAAAGACAAAAATGTGATTTTGAGCGATCCCACCAACTGAGTTTGTGTTTAAATGTCAACAATAATAAAGAACTTAAACAGTCTCAAAGGAGCAGTGGGTTTTAAAGGTGTCTTTCCTACACACTCTATTCAATGTAAACAAAGATTACAAACTAAGCCAACACCAAGAGACAAAATACTGTACAGTTTCAACTAAATGTTTATGCCCCCCCCCCCCAAAAGATTTGCAATTAATCATACAATTAGCATTTCATGCAATTTTATTTGATTTCATACATGCTTTTATCATCATCAGATTTTGAAGAACATCTATTTTGCAGTAAATGTCATTGACCAAGATGTCAATGTAAAGATTTTATACATGATTGAATTCATTGATAAATACTCATCTGCCTTTCTTAGAAGTACAGTATTAAACAGTTCGCATATTTATCAAATTTTCAAAATGAAGGCACTTCTATGGAAAATATCAATAGGTAGGTCCCAGTTTTATATGAAATCTATTGTGGTGGAGTCTGTCCAAACATTTCTGGACCTAACTATAACTAGGTTATGCTTTTTATCACAGGAAGAAAACAAGATTAATAAACATAAACAAAGTTTGTCATTGAATGTTTACAGATTGGAGCTGACATATGTGGATTTTTTGGTGACTCAAGTGAAGAATTATGTCGTCGGTGGATGCAAGTTGGAGCTTTCTATCCCTTTAGCCGCAACCACAATGCTGAGGGCTACAAGGTAGAGAGAGCGCTCTTCAGTCATGTTGCACTATTGTTCTTATATCCACCCCCCAATATTATCTACTAATGTAACATAAGCTTAAATGCTTTAGCGTAAAGGAGAATTAATTACAAAGGATGAGCTGTCACCTCCATGAGTTACATCTTATGGCGGTGGAGGGGTTTGCTTGTTCCTATAATACACAAGACAAACAGGTCCCAAGTGAGGGGCCAGACAAAGCATTGCTCACACCCCTAATGATGAGTAAAAATGTTGGAGCACCTTTTCTCTTGCCTGGATGCGGGTCACCAGGGCCCCCCTCTAGAGCTAGACCGGGGGATCGGGCTCGTTGCACCCGTTGGGCCCAGCGGGCACAGTCCTCTGGGGACTGCCACCTAGCGACTTGGCATGCTTGTAAATGAATGAAACCACACTGTGCTGGATTCGTATAGACGCAATAACTTTAATTAAATAAACAACAATAATGCTGGTTTAAAAAAGCCGGTTACATGTAGACAAGGCCTTAACAGTCACAGGATATCCACCCAATGATTGTATTGTTTATATTGACATGCAACACTGATTATTGCAGATAAGCACAAATGAATGGGGAGGAAAATCATACCATTAGTGGTGAACAGCATGAAAATGAAGGCTCTGGCAGCAGACGTGACATTTCCATGCTCATCAGAGCAACAAAGACAGAAGAGTTATAAATGGAATGCTGTGTGTATGTGGTTGTGTGCGTTCATGTGTTTGTGTGTGATAGTAAATCCAAATTACTATTTGCCAATGCAACACACACACACATACAAACACACATTTTGCATCACTGTCGGGGGTGGCAAAGGCACAAGGTTATTAGAAGATAGAAAAGACAGCAGTTAATTGGTCTCTTTGAACTCAACAAAGAATAGAACGCAGTTTTTTCAGACATGGTTCCATAAGGAACACATTAAAACAATGGAGAGTCTTCAATACTACCAGGGAATAATGTTCAACCGGATGAAGTGTTGTGATTTCTATTTTCTGACTTGTGTATGCATGTGCGTCCGTGTATGTCTCGTGACCAAGACAAGGAATTGGGATTTTAAAATAAAATAAAGTAAGAATTACATCAACAAGTTTTCTGGAAATGAAAATACACCACGTCATTTGTAAATACCAGAAATTTAATGCAACCAGCAAGCCTGTCTTGCAGGTATATGCATGTGTATCCTCTAAAAAAACAAATCAGAGTGGAAGTGAAGTTATTACTCATCAAATCCAGCCTTGTTAATTGATGTTGTCTGCAGCCTCAGGATCCAGCAGTATATGGGCCGGGCTCAACTCTGGTGGAGAGCTCCAAACACTACCTGAAGATTCGTTACACATTGCTGCCGTACCTCTACACACTCTTCTTCAAAGCTAGCACCAAAGGGGAGACCGTTGTGCGTCCCCTCATGCATGAGTAAGTCATTTGGAATATTGGGATTCCCACAGCACATGTGTGACTTCCAGGAAATGTACAATTTTTCATTCAGCAGAATATTCGTATTAATACTAATTGAACAATGTATTTGAACACTTTAAACTGCAGTCGTTACATAGTTACATGTAGAGTCATTAGTTTTTTAGTTGTGTTTTAGTGATCTCCTTCTGTTTTTAATTAAAAATCATGAATTGTTATTCCATTAAGTCTCTAGTTCTCTCACAATTCTTGTAGGGAATTAAGTAATTTGTTAAGAAAACAAGTATTTATTTTTATAGTTTAATGCCTTGCACATATTTGAATAGAATTCTACAATGTTAGTATTTCTCTGTTTTATATGCAGTGCATTTTTTTCAAGGTTTCCTTTAATTGATACTCTATTGTTCACTGTTGCTTCTAAGGTTTTACTCTGACAGTAAAACCTGGGCTTTGGATCGCCAGTTCCTTTGGGGGAAACACCTCCTCATCACACCTGTACTAGACCCGGTCAGTAAGCACAAACGATAAATTGCGCAATCACACACATCCCAGGAGCTCTCTCTATAATCACTGACCCCTTGAGACCCGGACACTTCAAATCAGACATTTCTTACGCAATACTGTGCCATACAGATCAGATGACCAGCTCATCTGACACACGTACACACAAGCGCATGCACAAGCACACAGACAGAAAAACACACGCATATTGACCTCCGCTGGGAAAACATGACATGGGATTTGCTTTGTTGCCCTTCTTTCCTCTCATCCCTCTTTCTATCTCTTTCATACCCACTCTCTTTTCTCTCGGTTCTAATGAGAGCACTGACCTCATTACAAGCAGATTAGAAGTGTAGATGGAAGTGTGCGTGTGCTCGCGCGTGTATCAATACACAAGTGCTAAGTTTCCTGAACATTGCTGCACTGCACATACGTCTGTATGTGCACACTTACAGCAATTGCAATCATGTCAAAGTGGCCTGATTAATGAGAAATTTATCATGGTTCCTGTTTAGTGTGGAAAGTAAACAATTGGATTCATAGGGTGTGTCAAGAAAAGAAAAAAAAATAATACAACTTTGCACTAAAACCAATGAAAAGAAAACAAGTTTGGAAGAGAAAAACTTAATAAATTGTACGATAGAGCCTCTGAATTTAAATGGACACAATAGTTGCACTGACTAGCGTCAACATTGAAGTTGGCTTTTTTGGAGGAGCAGGTGCTAAAAGTTGAAAAGGGGGCACACAATCTTTTTTTTTCTTTTTACCAAAATTCAAATTTCAAACCTTTGTCTTCTCCTGTCAGCTTTTTTCCCACAGGGGTCGCCACAGTGAATCAAATGCCTCCATCTAAGCCTGTGTCCTGCATCCTATCTTTCACTCCAGCTACCTTCATGTCCCTTTTCACTACATCTATAAACCTCTTTGGTCTTCCTCAACATGTCCGAACCCTCTCAGTCTAGCCTCTCTGAGCTTTCCGCCTAAAAGTATAATGTGTGTTGTCCCTCTGATATATTCATTCCTGATCTTATCCATCCTGGTCACTCCCAAAGAGGACCTCATAATCTTTGTCTCTGCTACCTCCAGCTCCGCTTCTTGTCTTTTCTCCAGTCTCACGAGGCCAAACATCATTCTTGGTCTCACTGTAGTATTGTACACCTCTCCCTTCATTTTAGTTGAAACTCTTCTGTCACACATCACATCCGACACTTTTCTCCACCCGTTCCATGCTGCCAGCCCACACTTCTTCCCATCTTATTGACACTCTTCATTGCTCTGGACAGATGACCTCAAATATTTGCAATTAAAAATATTTATCTACATATTTGGGACTATTGAATACATCATTTTAATTGCTATGAAACCTTTGGAAAATCAAGCATTCCTTTTATAGCATCGGTATGTGGCGATGTCCATCACTAAGAATTCCCTTTTGGTAATGAATAAGCTTCAAAGACATTTGAAAAAAAAAAAAAAAAAAAAACCTTAGAGGACATTGTATGCTGGTAATGAGAATAGAATACTCAATGACACTTGTCTCCCTGTTTCTGTGCTCACACGAATGGTCCTCCCAATTAAAACTTGACATTTTTTTAACGTCCTTTCTGTTGCACATACAAAGTAATGTTCATCTGACAGTTGAAAGGGACACAGATGATAATCCAGCATCATAGAGTGCTTCATTGCAGACTCTTTCAGTTGTTTGAGCATAAAGTGTTCACGGAAACTGCAAGAGTATAAAATAAAGTCTTGACAAGCATTCTTAAGCAACTTTTTAACATTGCAGGGATAACAATAGTTGCTATATCTGAACATCAAGATTATATTTTATTAAGACCATCTACATACTGGTGCAGTTAAAAGATGTAATCTTTTTTGGCCACATCCACCATGACAATTGTTCATGTTGAGTTGAACTCATTCACTCTCATTAATGGGTATACAGTAGTCATTGAAGATTGCTTTCTACTGGAAAGGCAGTCAATCAACTCTGTCAATGATTAGCGATTGATTGACATCTTCTATTAAGGGCGGATACTGATTATTAGTAGTGAAGAAGGCTGATAACCAATATATTGAGCCGGTATCAATTTTCACTGCTAGTGAAAATATTGGGGTCAATATTTCAAAATAAAAATGGGATAGCGTTAATTGTATTTATTTATTTATGTATTTTTTTATTCATATATTTAATTATTCATTCTCCCTAATTTTGGACAAGCTATATATTTGTTGAAGAAAAAAATCTAAAAAACAACAAAAAAGTAAAGTTCAGGGAGCTCTAGGGTTATTAGCATAATTAAACATGTAACATGAAAAAAGCTCCCTTTTCTTGTCTACAGAAAATTAAATGATAAAATAATAGAAATATTGTAATTTCACTTACAGTTTCTTACAAGTGAAGTAGTTCCCTAAAATTAACACAGTTTTAAAAACAGTTTTTAAAACTTGACTACTCAATAAAGTGTTCACTTGTAAGAAACTGTAAGTGAAACTTAAATATTTCTATTATTTTACAATTTACTTTTCTGTAGACCAGAAAATGGAGCTTTTTTTCTTGTTACAAGTTTAATTAAACTTTTTTAGACATGCTCATGACTATTATTAGCCAACAGATTTTCGAAAAAGGCTGATGCCGATATTTGTCACAATACCAAATATGGGTGTTTACAATCAGCTCGGCTGATAATGTATCCCTTCCTACCTTTGTCCCAAATATATTTGGATTGGACTGGTAGTGACTGAGTTAATAGAAAATTGTACAGCTAGAAAACGCATATGCTTACAATCATGGCAAATTGTGCAGTCGCTTTGCAATTCCGTAGTCCATCATCTGTGCCTGTCCCAAGTAGCCCAGAGGAGCCGCACCATCCCAAGCTAGTGGCTTCAACCAATGAATTGACAAAATGTACAAATGATTTTCTTCTTTCTTTATCTGCAGAGTGTCATTTTCCCCAGCCAGTGAATAAATGATGCCATTGTTGGATTGGCTCGGTCACCAAGCTGTTTTTAGATCAGGGGGACTACACATGCAAAAGTTCATAAAATCTAAGTATGGGTCGGGTGCTGAAGATTAAATCACCTAATTCCCACTATGTGCTCTTAACCCTATATTTTCTATCCTACATTGCTATCATTAACTTCAATTCAACGTCTTTCTTCATTCTTCATTCCATCCATCTGCCTACCCATTGCTCTAATGATGCTCGAGCTCCACTCTTCAGATCAGTAGCTTCACTAACCTTGATCTTTGTGGAAAACAAGGTAGATCTATTGACCCGCTTCCCATCATCCCCTCTGGTCACCATCCACACCATGTTTTTTTGCCCATTTTTCCCATTTCACTTTTTTATTTCTTACTGACATCAAATGCGAGCTCCATTTCTCATCTTGATTCTCCTAATCAGCTGCTGTCAACTCTTTCGTGTGATCCTTTTTCCATTTCATCCAGAATCTCTTTCACCTCACTCTTGCTCACGTTCTGAGCTGCTTGCTAGTCGTATCACCCCTACCAACTGATCATAGTATTACATGCAGATCAAACTGTGGTCTGCTTTGTGGTTAAGAGCACTTGCTTTGCTAATGTAAGAAATTAGAGACATGCTTCATGCTCCCTCTGAATCACATTTAAACGGCAATGCTAAAAACAATATTTATTTTTTTTTTTCTTTCACATTAGCCAGTATGGTGACTGATGGGCATGGCAAATAAGTCAGACACCATAAAATGAGGTACTAAAACTCTGCGATTCAAATTAAACTCAGCCTTTAAAAAAATAAATTAATAAAACTACCCCTACCGCCAGTGCAACTGTTTGAAATGTTAAATATTACAATACATAAATAATAATACATAGAGCTTTGCTTGCAAATGAATTCTCTTCATGAAGACATCCATATGGTTTCTTTCGCAATATGTCTCATATGGTTATTATGTTCCTATGCATCTAGAAGATTAAATTGTATCCCCTTTTACAATATGGAGTCTGGATGTGGAAGACTCGTCTTATTGTCTGGTCTTTCGAGGAGAAAATGCATGTTGCTAAAGGGATGACATGTGACATGCTTTTGATTGGCAGGGTGGCTCGACACCACTGAGATATTGTTATTAATAATTTGGTCTTTTTGAGAAGGAGGGTTTGGGTGGCCTCTTCACTGAATGCTCACTTCTGTGTAGCCTTCCTCCCTGTCAGAAAGTGCCATGATCTGACAAGGCTATCAAAGGGCTGGTGCTCCTCTATTGATTGGTCTTGTCTGTCCGCCACCTTGAGCCATCAAAAATTGTTACCAGTTGTCACTTGATATGGTCTTTCCCATCATTGAGTTTCATCATTGTGCTGCAGTGTGAACTGTGACGAGAAGCTATGTAGAAATCAAATGTTGCAAACTATACTGTTTCAAATGACTAATCTGAGATCATTATTGATCATGTTATTTTTTTTTTTTTAATTAAATGCTTCACTTATGGCCGTTCTTCAGCTTCTTCAATTACATAGTTGATGATTAATTTCAGCCGATGGCTGCAAAATTTAGGATTAAAGAATTCCGTTTTGTTCTCTGTAACAGAAGCACACATAATTGTGAAAAACAGATCAAGGTTTAAAGTTACTTATGCTTGCCAAATTTTGTCACTTTTTTGCAGGGTGTGGTAATGTTGGATGCATATATGCCAGATGCCTTGTGGTATGACTACGAGACGGTAAGACTACGCATACTAATTCTTAAATACTTATATCTACAGTACACCAATTTACCTTTTATGTGTTCAAATGAAGTCAACATTTTTGTAGTATTGTTATTTACAAAGAACATGTACACATTTGCTAAACACAAACCTTTTAAAATAGCTATTGTCTATTTACATTATGCATAAAAACTGGGATTGGTTTAACAATGTGTGTGTATGTATGTGGGGGGAGGGGGGTATTTCTACTTTAAGGGACACTGTAGCAGATTTAGATAGTTTTTCATTAAAAATGAATAATTTAAATGACAAGACATTTCAAAAACTTGCAAATAAATGTGTTCTTACAACCAACCAGTGAAGGCCCGTGTGTTTAACACTTAGGTATTCAGTGATTTGGCCCCCTCAGAAGCACACGTATGCATTACAGGGCTACACAGGCTATTTTCTGGACCATTTGAACATCAATAAACCGGCATCAGCAATTGAAACTTATCATTATACGCGATACTGCCAGAACTTAAAATAATTTATAACAATTTGATATTCTTTATCTTCAAAGTTTTTTTAAGTCCACCAAGTGTCATGTCGGTGCAAAATGTTGGGGACGGATGTGGGAAGGTGGATCCAAAATGCAGGGATGCAGGATGACATGGACTCAATAAAACGATTTATTACTCGCGGAAGCTGGGCGAAACACGAAACACTAGAGCTACACTAGAGCTGACAGGTGACACAAATTACACTAACCCGAACCCAAAAGCAAACTAAGTCAAGCTCCACAAAATAAAGCCACAACAGGAAAAACCCAGACAGAACGTGACAACAAAAGCAGACAAGCTTTAGCAAGACTGTATGCTAAATTAGAAATCACACTTTAATAAAAGCTTTGGTCCAATTTATGTTTTGTTCTTCTTCAGCCATTTGTGCATTAAAAGAAAAAAAAAAAGCGTGTAGATATGTATTTTCTGCAAAATGTCCGCGGTTCTGACTTTGATGTACACTAGGCCTCATGGTTGCCGTTAGCTTACGGTTGAGCAACATGTTATTTTTCTTATTTTGTTATTTTTTTTCAATAACTTTATTGAACTACTTTACTGAACTACTTCCAACGTTAAACTTGGTGGATCAATATAGCACCGTCAATATGCGGCCTCTAGATGGCGAACTTATGGCTCGATCGACTATTACAGCTGTTAATTAAGCATTTGTGTCACTATCCTCTGCGTTTTACATGTACAATAACAAAGTGCAGGTGTGCAAGATGAAACAACCCTAAAACTAGATTCTTGACAATAGTAACGTGCAGTATGTTAGGGCTACTTTGCCTAGTGTTGCTAAACTAAAAACTAAACCTAAAAACTAAAAATGAAAACCAGGTATGGCAAGAGTACCCCAAGACAAGACATACTGTAAGTAGCAGCGTATGACAAGACAATCCAACAGTACGAGACAAAGCAAGACAACTCTGATTGTGGTTGTCCCAGCTGTGTGCATTTGCGGTATATAGTTGTTATAGTTTTAATAATTTAACATTTAAGTATATATATATATATATATATATATATATATATATATATATATATATATATATATATATATATATATATATATGTATATATATATGTACTGCAGTAATATTTGTCTTAAATAATATGTATAGCATGAAGACTTTTCACATTAAAAAAAGTTTTTTTTTTTGTTTGTTTTTTTTAAATGTGAAACGTGGGGGCGCTACTTTGCTGGATTTTCAGCTATCGCGGCAGGTTCTGGTTAAACGAGGGTTCACTGTACATGGGGTGTGGCAGTTCACCAGAAGCTGCCATGTTTGTTATAGCAAAGGACAATGGTAAATGCAGCACCTCCCGCTGTCTGCAATGAAAAACAGGCTAAATCCTACACATTGTCCCTTTAAGAATGTTTTCTTTAATTTGGTTCATCTTGTAAAATAATCAAACCTGTCTGGAATGCCTATCACTGATGGAAAAAGGTGAAAAACATAAAAATAAATATTATATTGATATTGTTACTTAGCATTTCTTAGATACACAATCAGAATTTATAACACCTTTGTGGACACACCAATTACAAGAATTAAGCCTCTGTAAATACGTAATCCTCTGGTATGGTGTAATCCAATTCAAAACCAAATGATTCACAATTGTCAAATGGGCCAAATTAGCATCTCCTTGATAAAGTCTTAACACAAAGTAAATATCATAAACTGCCTTGACAGAGGAGAGGGATCATGAATAGGCTAACACGGATTCTTTGCTGCTGCATTAATTTATCGTGCAAGAATGCTTCAATTCAACAGGTGCATTCAAATGGTAAATGTAGTGCTCAAGAGAATGACTGCAGAAGGGGTTTATCAGTATTAGAGGCATTAGCACACTCAAAGAACACAGTTTCACGTGGAAATCTATGCATGATGTTCTTTGTTGGGAACTGAGAGACAAGACAGATAAGACAGAGCGAGACTGGAGACAAAGATAGAGTGAAAGTAGGGGTGCAGATGAAAATGGAGAAACCATCTCCCTTAGGAAGAGATAAAAGAGGTTTTGAGTCCCGGTGGGATCTTATTGTGGACGCCACAGTGGCATTGTAAAGCAGTCGCTGATTAGATAGATGATTAGATTTTGTTCTCCATTGCTGATTTCTATGTCCTGTTTAGTCCCTAGTGGTTATCTAGGTAGAAAGACAAGCAAAGCAGGGGCTACTGCTGTGATGACTTTTGCTTGAAGAACAGATGGCTCCTAAACCCAATATAAAAAGCACTTGTGTGGTTTTATGGAACATATCAAGTTTTCTAATAATGTATTAGCTTCTCCTAAATGGTTGAAATGGCATTCAATGATTAAAATGAAATAATAATAATGGGATGAACAGGGAGATACGTTAAATCTAAAATACATCACTGTATTTGTTTTTCTCTGTTTTATTATGCAGTGGTAACCCTACTTACGAAGGCCTCTTGTTAAGGAAAATTCAGATTGCCGAAACACCTCGGCAGAAAAAAAAATGTCTCTTGTAACGAGAGAAAATTCAAGATACGAAAGGTGACATTGTTGGTATAGATTAGAGACATGAGAAACCAGCACTCGCGCCAATATGACTGTCATGCAATGCCACGTTGAGATGGAGCGTGTCGTTTACGCTCTATGTGAGGCATTTTTTTGCGAGGTCAAGATGAAGTTCACTTTTCATGCAACAGTGTTACACGAGGGGAAGGGAGTGAGCTTGCCGTGCACTTTAAAGTGGATCTGGAAAGCAGAGCATTGCTGAGAACTTTCACTATTCCGGGATGTGGCAGAGCGTAGACTTTCTGACAGCACCTTTATACTTTTTTTACAATGTGTGTCCCTCGCCTTCAACTTCATTATCAATTGGCCGATACCGTGCTAAATACTGTGCTGTCAGTGCTGCACTATCATTATCTTGGCACAGTAGCCAAACTACGGTTCAGCAGCTGTTAAAAAAGGAATCAAACGCTGAACAAACCAGTTGTCCCAAGTTCTCCCTTCCGCCATTCCACAAGCCAGGTGAGTGCTTTTGCTTGGCTCCATTTTTGTATTGAAAGCTCAGCTGGCTTGTTGGATAGCTCTGGATGACCGCAAAGCAGCCGCCATGATTCATTCCAGCCCCCTGTGTGAGCCGTTGAACGTTCCCGAAGCTGATTGGCTGACGCGACGCGACAAGCAACAACAGTTCAATTTTTTTAATTCTTGCGTAATTACGCGCCGTGCCTGTCGCATGCATGCTCCATCGCGTTGCTTGACGCGTCATCGCACCTGTCGCGCAAACTCCATTGACTATAATACAAAACCATCCGCTCTTCGCACTCCATCTGAACACGGCATAATAAATCACAAACCCATGATGTCTAGCGTATTTGTTACACTTTGTGATGAAAGTGATTGGCTTCCTTAATGTTTTACTATTGGTTAGACAAGCATAGATACGCAAAAAGAAGAATGTATTTGAAATAGTGTTTTTCAAGTACACACACACAAAAACACACACATACATGAAATTTGGCCTTTGCTTTTGGCAGTGGCAGTCCGTGCTTTTCACACTTACGCCTTCATTGGTTTCCGACTCAGATAAATATCGCACAGAAGCACATTTACTGATTACTAGCCGTACACCTTAAATGTGTACAACACAGGCTATTTTGAGGAGCATTTAAACATCAATAAACCGGCATCGCCAATTAAAGCTTAGCACTTTTACGTGATACTGTCAAAACTTAAAAATAAAAGGGAATTTAAAATCCTCTTATTCCTCTTGCAAGCTCCACTGCCGAACATGGCAACTCCAGGGAACTCAACTGAATGGTTTCTCTATCAAAGTCCTCCTTTAGTCATGATGGCTGCTTTGTAATAATGGACCTCCAAAATGGACCACACACATACTTACGAAATCTATCTATATATATATATATATATAATAGAACTACAGTTTTGATGTCAGGGTATAGGTTTAGGCCAGCAGAGAAGCCCTTGCTGGCTCTGATGGCAAACCATTGGCTTTTGGTGCTTCCTTGAAGTGGACACGGCAAACACACAAGGGTGCGAGGGGGTACATAATTCAAAACACATAATGTTTTCCTCAAGGACACTGTTTCTGGCTGGGAGTGAATGTTCTTGAACTAGGAGCCAATCAATGCAGACTATTATCTTAATTAGTGGCTGGCCCAAGCTCTAAGGTCATGGACAGTACGTGAGAGAAGGATTCCATATTGCTAATTAACTTTGAACACTCATTACATTATATTAGTTGAAGATGATTAAAATGTTGTAAAATAATGCCCCCTCCACCCCTTTTCATTGAGAATAACAGAATACAGCCACTTAGGTCCAAACATTTGCAAGGTTTGACAAAGGCAGTGAATGCTCATTCACATTAGGGATTTGTCAGAGTTCGCTAAAGTTCATGTTTTTTCTTAAGAAATTCTCAAGTCACTTGAACAGGTTCAAAGTTTCTCTGCAATATTAAAAAACACAAGCCTGTCTGAGATTGTCTTAGAAACATTTTAAGAACAATTGCAACCTTGAACAAAACCTGACAAGGTGAATAGCCCCTATCTTTGCCGGCACGCTATAGTGTTCACCCCTAAGTGATATAGGGGCTTTTTACTGTATGTTGGTTTTACCACATGCAATTATGTACTCATCGGAATAAAAAAGAGACTATATTAGTTTACCATATGCAATAAAGTGCATGTTAGAATTCACAAAAACTTTTAAATTCATGTTTTGTTTTTTGTTTTCAATTTATATACAGTAATTCCTCGTATCGCGGTTTATCTTTCACGGGTTTGCTGCTTCATGGATTTTTTACAGTGTGGATATTTTTTACAGCGCATTGTGGGGCTTTACTGTTGTCTCAAAATAAAATATTGACGCTGTACTGTATTGGTTTTTCACTTGTCAATTTATTACAAAAGGCAAGAGGATCCAAAAGCTTGCTTTGGTCTCTCCTGTGCCTGTGTGCGCAAAACTCACTGCACACACACAAACGTGCTAGTAAGCACATTGATTGACAGCTTGGTCTCTGTGAGCCAATCACGTGACTCGTAGGTGTGCCGAGAGGAAACGCACGGGTCTGTGTGCTTACGGAGAGCAACGGAGAAATGCACAGCTTTGGAAATCTAACTTTTACCTAGATTTCTTTTGTAATAAATTGAACTTTCAAGTGTATTGTTATGATACAAGAGGCTTCACTCTAATTCGATGTCCGGCATATCCGTTAATAAAAATCTTCTTGCTCAGAAAAAGAAAGAGCTCAAACAGCTACTCATAACAATGTGCGGGTTCAGGACAGTGACTGGACTGTGAAATACGCGAGTGGCAATGTTTCCGACTTTGTATTACTATATTAAAATGATTGTTTTAAACAAATTTGGGGCTTTAAAACAGGTTTTGATTTTTGGTTTTAGTCTATAGTTTAGTATTGCATTGTAATATAATGCAAAAAATCAAGCTGGCTACTTCACAGATTTCACTTTGCGCGTGTGATTTTTGGAACGTAACCCCTGTGATAAATGAGGGATTCCTGTATGCCGACTCCTGCACACACAGCCAGCAGCACTGTACTGCGTAAAATAGTACACACCGTGATGGGAACACAGAAGAGAAAATTAGAGCATCACATGAGAGGATAACAGGACCTAGAATAGGAAGGTGACTGAGATGAAATTGAGAGAGGATCATTTTAAATTGTTTTGGCCTGCTATAAAAGTTCTGGACTCAGGAGATCAGGAATTAAGTGTGCACTATAATCGTAGGCCTGCAGAGGAACTGTTGATGACTCTTTAAAGACTGTTTGTGTTTCTTCATAAAACATTGACTAGCGCACTCGAACCTCATATCTACTTGAAGAAAATCTGCATCCTATCACTCTTTTGTCCTAGATGAAACCATTGGCAGTTCGCAAGCAAAAAGTTCAGCTTCATCTACCGGGTGATAAGCTTGGTTTGCACATAAGAGGCGGTGCAGTTCTTCCCACGCAGAAACCTGCTGTCACCACCACATACAGGTACGGACTCACAATCATATTGGTCGGCCAAATGAAGAGTCCGTCAGAGTCCTCATTGTCATACGGTTGAGAATTAGTCGGGAAAATCCTTGGCAATGACCAAGAACTAGAGATTTCTCACACATTGGACATCTATTTATGCTAGTTGGCTAGAGGGAACGAATGGGACCTATATTAATAAAATTCACACTGTTTGTTGAACTTGAACTTTACCCTTTCAAGAATCCTGAAAAGACCAGTTATATTTTTCCAAACATTACCAGTCATTGAGCTTTAGAGACAGTGGCATTTATGTGGAATTAGCAATGTGTTGAGCTCTCCAGGATGTTCAAGTATTGGAAAACATGTGGCTACCCTAAAAAGTTTATACAGCAAACAGCATATATAAATAATCTATCTTGGGAATGTTTGGAGGTTCCCATAGAATAGTGGTTCTCAAAGTGGGGTCCTCAGACCCCCGAGGGGTCTATGGCCTGACTGCAGAGAATTGGTGAAATAATTTAGGTTATTAGTGTGCATGTGTTAATTTGATTAGATTTTTTTTTAATTAATATGTGAATGTATTCTTGACACATAAAAACAATCAAGTCAACAATTTGAATATATTTCTGAAAAATTTACTGTATTTTCCGCACTATAAGGCGCACCAGATTATAAGGCGCACCCTCAATTAATGACATATTTAAAATTTTTTCTATATATAAGGCGCACCGAATTATAAGGTGCACCCTCAATTAATGACATATTTAAAAACTTTTTCAATCACAATATAGTAATACTCAAAGTAATAACAACTATCAATAGCATAATAACTCAATGTCAAGATGACCAACCTTGTTCAACTGTAAACACACAAAAGAAACAGGTAAAGCTTACTTTATCAGTTCATTCCCCATCTATGAATCCCAATCTCAATATTGATCCATATATAAAGTGCACCCGATTATAAGGCGCACCATCAGCTTTTTTTTAAAAAAATAAGGCTTTTAGGTGTGCCTTATAGTGCGGAAAATATAGTAACAGTTTTGAAATTTGTCAAATAGACACACGAAATCCATGTTATCTTCAAAGAGCTTGACCCTCATGCCCGCAGGACCTCTTGTTTTCTGTGTTTTTACGTGTTTTATGTTTCTCTTTGCACTGTTATTTTAGTGTACAGCACTTTGGTTGACCATGGTCATTATACATGTGCTTTATGAATCTTTATGAATCTACTTAGCAATGGATGTAACTGTAAGACTGCCCACTTCATCTAGTGAGGAAAGGGCAAAAGAAAAGCTGTCCAAACAAAAACAAAAAAAAATACAAAGAGGATTAATTGAAAACAGTGATGGATGGCAAACATGTCTTCAATTATTTATTTTTTTTACTTTGTCCCGCGCAAACATTTGCAATGGGGGGCTTCGGAAATTTGCTTCCGTAAAAGAGTTCCCTGAATCCAAAGAGAACCGCTGCTATAGAGAAACAGAAGTCCACTCCTTGAAATAGGGTGATCTGGCTTGCCTTTTGCACCCTTGCATAGTTGATGCATAAAATTGGAAAAAGAAAACGTGATACACACTATATGCTTTTTATGTTAATAATACGGAGACACCTTTTAATCAATTTTTAATCATCTGATAGCTTGGTTCAACTCCTGAGTTCTTAATTATTCATATTACATATCTTATGAAGAAATGCTAACAACAAAAAGGCGGACCTATCCAATAATGTCTTTTATTTTTAGCTACTGCGGATGTAATGGCCAGACGTTCCAAGACATTATCGAATTTTCAATAATGCATCTGAATGTTGCTTCTATCCTATTTTGATCTAGTCGACGCAATCCACTGGGTTTGATCATTGCACTTGATGAGCAAGCTCAGGCTACAGGGGAACTGTTCTGGGATGATGGAGATTCCAGAGGTAATCTTTCAAATAAAGTTTCTGTCAGCTGTAAGCAAGCATTTTTGTCTATCACTTTATTCCTCCATTATCTACAAATCTCCTCAGTTCGTCTTTAAGGAATTCTAAACCTTACAATATGATTATAGTAATGTTATATTTAGAGTTAAAGCTCAGTGATGATTTAAGTTACATTATAGTGTTGTAATTTGATTGATACATTCATACAGCTTGTCATTATGTTATTTTGTGCAACTTATAAAAAGAAAATGCTTGTACCAGAACTGTTTAAACATTCTGCTCACACAGATGAACAAATGAAGGTCAGTCACTGTGTGACAGTGCACCGGCTATGTCGAATCACTGTGACAATTTCCAACATCTGTTCTCTTTCTTTTTCACAGACACTGTTAAAAAAGGCAACTACATCCACTACAAATTCACAGTTTTCTCTGTAAGTCTCCCATGCATACCTAATTATTGTAAATCCATCTGATCTGGACTTCTTCAAATTTCAAAAACAGAAATTGTCTTATGTTCGCTCAAACATGTATGATATGTGTCATGTTTAGAGACATAAACACAAAACTAAATGCCTGAGTTATTTTATTACAGTTAGCATTTTGTCCCGTTTGAAAATGAAAGTAAAATATCTGATCTGGACTTAATCAAATTTCAAAAACAGAAATTGTCTTATGTTCGCTCAAACATGTATGGTATGTGTCAAGTTTAGAGACATAAACACAAAACTAAATGCCTGAGTTATTTTATTACAGTGAGCATTTTGTCCTGTTTGAAAATGAAAGTAAAATGCCATGAGGACTTGGAATTCCAAAGAGCATGATCTTACTTTTCTGCTTCGCAGGGTGTACTGACTATGCAGGTGTTGCATGCTGGCTATAAGGATCCCAACAACCTACATTTTGAAAACATCACCATTTTAGGCCTGCCCCATCCTCCTAAGTCGGCTTCTGTGACACATGTGGACTATGGATCACATGGAAATTCCACTATCATTATTCCAGATTCCAGTATGGAGTATGATGCAGCCAAAGAGGTACTGTTTGACTGTTTGTTTCATATTATTCTCATTCACACACATGTACAATATATCATGTTACTAACATTTTTAGAACTTCTCCTTTATTTGTGCTCAAGTAGCTGTGTGATCCTGATGAATGCCGCGGGATACACAAATATATAGGCGGCATATGGGACGGTGTTTTCCAATGACGATGGTCCTAATGCCAACATGCATTTATTATAATCTTTTTGAAAGCAATTTTTGACACATTAATTTCTGAAATATTTTCAAATATTAGTTAATTTATTGGTTGAATATATGGTGCACCGATGCAAGACAGTTGTAAGGTGAACGACTTACAATACTGGCTGTACCATTTCAAGGTTAGCCACTAAGTGTGAGAAATGGCAACCATTTACAGTGGGTGGGTGTTTATATAAATGAAGACAGAGACTAAAAGAGATGGTTTAGAGCAACAACACTTTCATCTGCAGACAGGGTTATGAGTTAAAAGTCCATAGGACAAGAGTCTATAAAATGAGAAAACATTCATTTCACCAATATCATAGCGTGTTCGCCTACATTGAAAAGTGTCCAATCAAGTGTAGTCATTCTCAAGGTTTTTCTGGTCAAACGCAGATGGAGACATTTATCATATTTTACACAATGACTGTCTGGAGGTGAAGGACAAAAGTGCTCTAAAATCAAAATTTTCAAAAGCAATATTCATATTTCTTGCAGGAATGAGTCTAGCTCCAAGACATGCTACATTAGTTAACTACAGCTAATGTGTATGTAGTAGGTAGTATGTGAACAGGTCAGGAACATTTAGGGTGGTACTGGTTTGCTGCGACTCTTAGTTCTCCACGGAGGCTGTTTAAGCAGCTTTGGAAATTAACACACGTGTTTTAATTGCTAACACAAACAACATTCATTACATCAGTTCGTCAGTCTAAGGAAAGCCTATGCTTAACCAGGAAAATTGTTCTCATTCCACTCTACACATATTCTCAGTGTTGCCTTAGAGCATGCAATGCAAAAGAAATTTGATACAAAATCCCCTCATGTTAGATGACATATTATTATACTGTAAAATTTCAATACTTATCTTTACCTCTAATGATGTGTTTTTTTAAAAGTGAAATCTGATCTATCAGGTTACTGGTTGGTAGGCTCAAATGATCTGAGGCTGACTTTGTTGTGGTCCGAGACAAAAAACCCACATACAGTATACAAGGAGACAAAGATGAACACACTGGATTGACTGTTACGACAATGTGTCTGTAACTAAGGTTGAATCGCTTGTGAGAGATTTTATTCACAGGAATAAGTGCATAACGCAATCTCGGTTAAAATGAGACACAATACATGAAAATTGAATAATTAGTTTTCAAATAAATGTCACATTTTGTTAAATCAGTGTTCCTTCTGCCACTTACATAGTTGCTATTGTTTGTCATCAGGGAACTGAATCTTATGTTTATTTTTACACATAATCAATTCATGAACATACTAGAAAATCGAGTTTGATATACCATATTTTCTGGACTATAAGGCGTACTGGTACATAAGCCACAACAGCAAAATATGAGCAAAAAAATTATTTTTGTCACGAATAAACCGCACTGGACTATAAGCCGCATCATCAGATCTTTACGCAAAAAGATGGTATATGAAGTTTGGAATGTTTTTGTAATTGTTGCCAACAGCAACATCATCTCTTTAACAGACTGAACATGCCTGCATGTTTAATCCCAACATAGTTATAGAAAATGGATGGATGGATGGATACCTTTTAGTTAAATAGCAGCTCAAAATCGAAATCAATACTTTAATAGCATCTTTTTTTGTCTTCCTTTGTTTATTTTAGTGAACATAGTAAAACAGTCTACATAATTCATATACAATCATAAATATATAAATAAACTCACATATACGACATATTATATAACATCTAGTTAATGTTACAAATGTACAGTATGTAATATAACCCTCCCTATTCACTGTGAATCAAAGAGGATCACAAATACTGCCGTATTGATACCTGTTACTCTATTGACATGTCGTCCAAGGATTATGGAGATGAGTCAATTGACACATTTTATTGACAACAAAAGAAGCTATTGTTAGGCCACATAGTAGTCAAAAGATACCAGCAAGTCTTGAAGAGCACACACTGTTATTGTTTCCTAGTTTGGTTCCACCCATGCAAACAAGTGGTGCGATTACAAGCTCATACATACCAGTACTTAGCTTGGCATGACAATACCAGTCCTCAACAACAAAAGTCAACAATAAAAAAATGCAAAACACTTCTTACACCTTCATGCCTTGCCCATTTCTGCAGCCTGTCCAGGATAACATGGAATTGGATTCAGTTTCTTAGATTACTAAATAATGTTCACGCGTCAATTTGTATATTGATATTTTGCTACCAAGGTTATCAAAATGAGTCTCAGTTTATGTAAACTTATGCCTCCATGAGTGGCCCCATTTTATATATATATATATATATATATATATATATATATATATATATATATATATATATATATATATATATATATATATATATATATATATATATATATATATGTATTGGGGAATCTTTTACTGTCTGTACTGTTTTACTGTCTTTTTGAGTCTCCAGTTTAATTCAAAATGGTTCAATTTGATTCAAAATGACTTCAAACTATAGATGTGCAATTAAATAATAAAATAAAAAAACAAATAAATACATAACAAAAGACAGCAACCCTACACTCTATAGCCTATTTGCCATATGCCTGTGATTGGCAAGACTGTGAAAGGCAGCCTGCGCCAAGGATTGGTTGCCATTCATTCACTGGGCAGATAATGACAACTTTTCATACTATATTGCCACTGACTCCCACTCAAATGCAGGTTCTGTTCTTACGAGGCCTATCTTTAACTCTGGGGGAGACATATCTTGTGCGTTGGGAGGTGGTGCAAGAGGAGTACCAACGCTTTGACTGCCACCCTGAGGAGCATGCGGATGAGGCAAAGTGCAAGGCCAGAGGGTGCATCTGGAAGGTGAGGGGAAAATATCCTATCCTATTTCAATTTTCCATTCTTGGTTTAAAATCCGCTTTCTTCTTCTGACATCCTCATTAGCAAAGCACCATTGAGCGTGTTCCGTGGTGCTTCTATCCAAAAGACTATGGATACTATGTCAGATTAATTGAAGAAACCAATGCCGGCATTTGGTTTGAAATAAATCGGAATGAAAAATACCAGAGCAGGGGCCGTGCTGAGTCACCTGACATCGACATACTCCATGTTGAAATAACCTACCACAGCAGTACCATGTTGCAGTTCAAGGTATGTTTACAGTCCTTTATTCCATATCCGTATCAAAGGTACATTTTCTTTTTTTGTTGTTTTTATTTTACCTCAAGTGCAATACCACTTTGTATGTTGAGATTTCAACTTTATTGATATAGTAGCTTTAAAGTCCTTAATTGCTTCCGAATACTTCAGTATAGACTGAGAACAAACTAGAGTGGGCAGTCTTATTCCATTTTATTTATTGACACATTTGACCACCTGTATTTTTGTTAATTACCGAATAATTTTGTTTCCACTCACACTATCGTAATGTGTGTTCACCACACACATACTAATGTGCCCCTCTGTCCAGATCTGGGACCCAGCTACAGATCGTTATGAGGTTCCAGTTCCGTTGTCTGTCCCACCTGTTCCTGAGACCAATGAGGACAAACGGCTTTACAAGGTCCATTTTAAAAATTATCCATTTGGCATCCAGGTCATACGGAAAAGCACAGGAACCACAATGTGAGTGCAACTCTTGCAGGAAAGCAGAGTTGTTTTTGAATATTAGCTGGACAATACACGTATGATGATTGTTAAAAATGACACTAATTTGAATATTTGTATATTATCATAACATTTTGAGTAAGATGTTGAAATAATAAAAAAGAGAGCCATATGAGTCATAATATTGTTGCTGCACAAAATTACTGTCAACAAAATAAAATATAAGCTTCATTGGCATCCAATAAAGACATCCATATGAAACGTCTTAAATACAAAGCTTTGGTTGAAATAGTCACTGGTTACAGTTACAATTAGTATTGGGGCATTGTTGTGAAAACGCACGGTATCAAACTAAAGCCTCTGTTTCACTGATGGGTGAAAGTTGGCGAGTCCTGGTGAAAGTAGCGGATGTTTTAATCTCCTCCCACGGTGGCAGATGTTGGCCAAACATGCCAGAAATTCACTTGTACACCACGTCTCGCAAGAAAATTTGGAAACGCCTGGCGACCGTCAAGCAGACGTTAGCAACCTTGGATGAAACCTAAAAAGTTCTAAAGCGCCACTGGGGTCATTGACTCTCCTCAAAGTTTGCCCTTTAGTGATTTATGGGCTTCACAGCTATTTTTAATATTTCAGCCTTCTTGTGTTATTTGCACTTTTCAATATGATGTACTGCAGTTCTAGACAGCATCAAGCTGAACCCAAGAGAATATTTAGGCTATTGTTATAGGATAAACAAAATAAACCCATATAATAGAGGTATAAAACCATGAAAACCAAAGCAAATCAGCTATGCAGTTTGAACTGGAGACATGACCGAATGAGAGAGTGTTCAATTTTACCTTTCTTTTTTTTTTTCCCCATGGCAATGTGTATTCTCCTTACGTTAAAGAGGTACTCAGTTACTTTGGTTATTTGCTTTTGGGACAAACATTTATAAGGACAAGAAACAACATGTAATGTAGTTTTAACATTGTGTGCAAATCATTGACCATGCAACATCGGAAAATGTCAAGTATTATAATTGTGAATTTCACACCAAAGCCAATATAAAACGTGCACCTATCCAGTTTGTATACCATTATGCTGTTCAGGGTTGTGGTGAGTATAAACATGCATGGTTACACGCCCTGGGATAGGCCCCATCAATCCTAGTAAGGATAAGTGGCTAGAGTAAATTTCACCTTTTTGTACAAGGTTGATTATTTTGTGACAGTTGAAATGTTAATTATCTAGAAATATGCCATTACCTCTGCGGGGCTTAAATGTGTTTGTGTCAAACATTGTCATGCAAATAACTCCCTTTACAATAATACCCTCTGACTTATTCTAAGTCTGTCACTTTTTTTTTCAGTTGGGACTCATCTGTGCCAGGTTTTACCTTCTCAGACATGTTTATTCAAGTATCAACAATTCTGTCATCCAACTATGTCTACGGCTTTGGCGAGACTGAACATATAACATACAAACATGACCTGAACTATCACACCTGGGGTATGTTTGCCAAAGATCAGCCTCCTGGTGTAAGTATCTTATTGAAATTCAACTAAATATAAATTCACTGAAAAAAACTCACTACATCATTTCGAACCCCATTTGCTAACACAAGTTCCAGTACTCTGATTGTAGGCCTTAGTACATTACAACAAGCCCTATCTCTTTCTTTTTGAGCATTGTCAAACAGATGGCAGGGCAATGAACAAAAACACAGCCATGTACAGACCCTCACATTCATGCACATTCACACATATACACATTTTATTACATCTCCTTAGATACCAGTAGAGTAGGAAGCTAATAAAGTGTGACATGCCCGTAAGCTTTTGTCATAGACGTTGACATCTCAAAGTGGCAGATTTCCTATCTAGAACACCACCGTGTCACCCATTGCTCAGTCCATCCTGTTTCATATACGCATTGTTATGTCCGATTGAGTATGCAGCAGATACAATTCCACACTTTCCGATTAGCCCTGCTTTTACCATGACCAAAAACTTTACAAAAATTCACAAAAACGCCTACCACAAGCATAAAAACAAACTACTGCAGTATATCTGAAGTCCTTAACTTGACTGTTCTTTCTTTGTTATAGTACAAGATGAACTGCTATGGAGTCCATCCATTCTTTATGGGGCTCGAGAACACTGCTGATGCTCACGGTGTGCTGCTGCTAAACAGCAATGCAATGGGTGCGACACACAAATACATACTTGCACACACACACTCAAGTGTTTTGTCTCTATCAGAGTGGGATCATAATGCACTTCCTCGCTCTCAACCTTAACCTTAACCACCAAAACAGGTTGTCTAACCCTTACCTCAAACAAAATCCAATTCAACCCTACACTCTAAAACTAAGTCTTGACCCTCAAAAAGAGATCTGAAATTGTGGAGCACACCAAAATGGTCCACACAAAAAGTCCAAAAGCTCCCCACAAAAACAGTAAAACACAGAATTTGGTCCCCACCATGTAGCAAAAACCAGTGGCACACACAGACACACACACACACACACACACACACACACACACACACACACACACTTGATGAAAGACAACATGTCAGCATAAGGCTTGACATGGATGCAAAGGGCATTTACTGTCGGTAATAATATGGATGGAATACTTTACTGTGCATGACCGGAAGCATTTTAAAAGCCCAGTGAACTCACTAAGTGTTTCTTGATTCTATTTTGTTCCACATTAGAATCTTATGTATAGCTAACAGCAACAGTCATTACCACACTGCAGCCAAGAACAAACATTCTGTTACAGTATATTCATACTCACGAGAGAGGGTTTATCAAAGTTTTAAGCATCAGAAAAACTAAAAATTTCAACCACTAAAAAGTGGTCAACACTTGCTCCAAAGATATTATTATCACAGTTTGTTTGGAGGCTGCATCAACTGCATCAATCATACACCCCTCGTACCTTATCTGTAGAGACCGAAGTATTTGTTCTTGAGTAAATAAATATAAATAAAATATTATATTAGTGGAAACACAAGTCTGATTGGAGTCGCTAAACGATGTTCTTTCATACAATATTTTGTTAGCTTGGTTTAAATTCTATTTATTACTTATTGCCGTTTGTATTCATTTCTAACCTTGTGCAAATTTGTGTGATTAAAAATACTGTAAAACAAATAACAAAATTATATTTAAAATGTTTTAAACTATTTTTATTTTATTAGAATTGGAATAGCATAGTGGATTTGTGCACTGTATACTGTAGTATGTTTGCGATGAGGCCTGGAGTTTGAACTTAGACAAGTGTGACGTGTGCATGTTCTCCCTCTGAGTCCTTAAGCCGGTGAAACATTCCAATAACATGCATTTTGTGTTAGTTCGCGTAAATATGGAAATATAAGTGTTTGACTGCCTATATACAGTACCTTGCAATTGACTGATGACCAGTTCAGGGTGTTTCCCACTTCTCACACAAAGTCAGCTGGGATAGGGAGTACAAAGATATACAATAATTCAAAGTAATAATAATGAAAACAAATGTCTTGCAGAAAAATACTCTAGACCTATAGAGTACACACTCATTAATGAGTAGGCACTCATTAATCATTTATAAAATGTAAGTATGCAAATGCACATTATTTGTGGGGTTGTTTTTCATGCATTTTCCCTCTGATTTTCATGCTATCCTCATACCCAGATGAGCAAACCATGATCTGCACACAGGGCAAAATATTTGAATATGATAACCAAAAATTCTCATTTTCTTTTTACACAGATGTAACTTTTCAGCCTACGCCAGCTTTAACCTACCGAACTGTGGGAGGGATCTTGGATTTCTACATGGTCTTGGGACCTTCACCTGAGAATGTGGTGCAACAGTACACTTCAGTAAGTCTTCTTGGTTTCTGATTTGTTTGTGTACAAGTGTGCGCTTGTGTGATTTGTAACATTTTTAAATTGTGTTCATGAGCTTGTGAGTGTGTATGGGTGTGTGTGTGTGTGTGTGTGTGTGTGTGTGCATATGTGTGTGTGTATATGTTGTCTGGCCCTAGGCCTCCGTTGATGGACTGCAGCAGCTGGGAGTTTTTCGCTTCATTGCACGCTCTCATTTGGACAGTCTAAACACATACATTCTCTCTCTTTCTCTCTCTCTCTCTCTCTCTCTCTCTCTCTCTCTCTCTCTCTCTCTCTCTCTCTCTCTCTCTGTCTGTATCTCTCTCTTTCACACACACATACACACACAGATATACAATTTTTTCCGAACAACTTTTTGTTCTGTTGAAGTGTTTTGACTTCCTCATTTGTTTTCTGTCTTAATAGTTGATTGGAAGACCTGTTCTACCTGCTTATTGGTCCCTTGGATTTCAGCTTTGTCGCTATGGATATGCTAATGACACGGAGATAGCACATCTATACAGGCAAATGAGGGCGGCAGGTATTCCCTATGTAAGTTCTCTAAGAATTACACATTAAAAATATACAGATTGCTTCATGATAAAGTTCATTCGGAACATATTCAGAGAACTTCATGTCCACATTCCAAAGTTAATTTTTTAACATTAAATTCTATACACACAATTGTTGTCATGTAATTAAAAATTGAAAACTAAGTAATCACAATTCACAGCCTTTGCTATGGAGTTCAAATTTGAGCTCAGGTCCACCTTTCCACTGATCATGTTTCTACAGCTTATTTTGAGTCCACCAGCTGTAACTTCAATTGATTGAACATAATTTTGAAAGGCACACAACTGTCTATATAAGGTCCCACCGTTAACTGTGCAGGTCAGAGCACAAACACCAAGCATGAAGTCGAAGAATTTGTCAGTAGACGTATGAGACATGATTGTCTTGAGGCAGAAATCCAAGGAAGGATACAGAAAAATTGAGTGAGCACAGTGGCCTTCATTATTTGTAAATGGAAGATGTTTGGAACGACCAGGTCTCTTTCTAGAGGTGGCCGAATGTTTAAACTGAGTGACTGGGGGAGAAGGACCTAAGTTAAGGAGGTGACCAGAAACCAGATGGTCACTCTGTCAGAGATCCAGCATGCCTGTGCGGAGAGAGCCATCCATCTCTGCAGCGATCCACCAATTAGGCCTGTATGGTTGACTGACCAGACTAAAAACACTCTTAAGTGGAAGAAACATGGTGGGCCATCTGGAATCTGGCAAAACCCACCTCTTATACCATGAGAAACAAAATTCTCTGATCTGATGAGACAAATATTAAAATTGGTGATGTGAATGCCAGGTAGCCTATTCAGCATAGCAGGAAAATTAAATGCTGCAATATGAAGATATCCTGGACGAAAACCTGCTCCAGAAAGCCTTTGACCTCAGATTAGCGTGACAGTTCGTTTTTCAGCAGGTCAACGTCCAGAAGCATACAGCCAAGATCAGTTTTAGGTTTCCCAAATGAAATTGGTTCAGTTAAATAGCCTTTCACCTTTTGATATTGAATGATCAATATCTATATTCATATGTATTCATTATACTTTTTCTGCATATACATCCCAGCATTACATGTTTACATGTATCTTATCATTATAAGGTTTCTATACATAATAAGTTCAATGGACCCATTCATGTTATAACATATCTTTCATAACCCTAACCCTAACCCCAACATTAACTACTTACATATCACTAAAATACAAGACTCATGGGTCAAGCTCATGCAAGATTGCAGGGAATGCTTTTGAATTCAATCAAAACAAATGAGACATTTGCCTTCACATTATAACAATTTCATTATTATTTTATTTCATTATTATGTTAAATCATTATTCGCTGGCTTTTACGTATTTAAACAACAATGGTTGGAATAGAAAAGGGAACAGGGCAAAATTATGTTGGTTTTTTTTCCCATAAATATTATGGATTCATTATCCATAAAGAGCCAATCCACCAAATTGGACATATGGTACGGCTTTTGAAAATAATTGAGAATATTTGATAATGATGATTGATGAAAAAATGATAATGATGATTAAATGATTATGATCTGTTCTCTAACTGGAACATGTAGGATGTGCAGTATGCGGACATCGATTACATGAATCGACAGCTTGACTTTGTTCTGGACCCAGAGTTTGCTGGACTCCCTGCCCTGGTTGATGTCATGAGAAAAAATGGAATGAGGTTCATCTTCATTCTGGTAATCAACAAGTTTGAAATTCTAATAGATTTATGACTAAATTAATGGTTGCCTTTCTATTTTGCACGTTTTTAAAAAACAAACTGATGGATGGATGACTAAATTAATGGTATTGCCTTTCTATTTTGCACATTTTTAAAAAACAAACTGATGGATACCATGAGATGGATGGATGGATGGATGGATGGATGGATGGATGGATGGGTGGGTGGGTGGATGATAGATAGATAGATAGATAGATAGATAGATAGATAGATAGATAGATAGATAGATAGATAGATAGATAGATAGATAGATAGATAGATAGATAGATAGATAGATAGATAGCACTACATTTTTTATCTATAGTGTTGGTTTTGTTTTTCTTTCTATTCTAGGACCCAGCCATTTCAGGGAATGAGACTCTTTACCCCGCCTTTGAAAATGGTAAAGCAGCAGACGTCTTCATTAAATGGCCCAAAAAACTTAGTGATGACATTGTGTGGGGGAAGGTAAATTGGCCTGAATCTCTCTATACTGTGTGTACTAAAGCCTGTGTGTACTGTGCGTATACATGTGTTGATGACATTGCTATTATTGCCTGGCAGGTTTGGCCAGACTACCCGAATGTCACAGTAAATGAGTCTTTGGATTGGGACACCCAAGTAGAGGTACTGTGAAACTAAAAGAGACTTAGAAACGCTAACAATATTTTAAAGTACACTAACCAAAGTTCTAATGCAATCCATTCCAAGTTATTTGGTTTTAATCATTTCCAAATAATGTTTCCTTGCAGGGAATTTATATTTCGATTAAGGTCTGTGGGTTCAGAAAACTTTCATCAAAAACAATGCAATGTTTTACGTCAAAGTTAAAGATTCTAATTTGTCATATTTTAAGTGGTAATATCACCATCATATGGCAGCCATCACCGAATTACTCTTGCACCTATATAAGTCCTATATTGCTTTATACTGTAAGATGAGTATTGCTCATATTTTTAGGATTTTCTTGCACTTACTGTTGGTTTGCCGTTCAGCAGTTTTGTGCCTTGAAAATAATTCTTTCACATACAAGAATCAATTAAACTAAAAAAATAAAATACAATGACAGCAATGTATTGGCTTACTTTTTAATCCTTCAAATCCTTTGTTAATAAAAGCGGGAGCTTGTATACATGCTTTTAGCATGAGATACAGGATGTTAAGATGCAGTGATGAACGCTGATTTAATAAAAATAAATAAGTAATAGGCATATGGCAATATTTTGTACATATTTAAAATCATATTTTTGTTATACACCTGCTTAGGAGGTTTGTTGTTCGATGTGAACCACAAGATGAAAATTTGTGGTCACCTCAAGCATAAGTTTTCCATTCCTGATTTAGTGTGATCTTACAGGCTCAGTCTAGTTTTATTTTTACCGGAGAACTAGAACTACACATTGTGAGTCAAATAATGATAATGCTTTCCCTTCATTGGAAGTTGTTGCTTATTTTTTATTTTGACTTTGTTTTTGGGAGCCTGTTTTTTCAAACACCAACTAATGGTCAGTAATTCATTGTTTGATCTATATTCTTAGCTCTACAGGGCTCACGCTGCCTTCCCCGATTTCTTCCGTAATGCAACGGCCAGCTGGTGGCATCAAGAAATCATGAATTTCTATCAGACTACTATGAAATTTGATGGCCTATGGATCGTGAGTGACCTGAAAGACATAATCTTGTTAACCTTGTTTTTATGTTGCATTAATTCTGTCCAATTGTCTTTTACAATTTTATTCTGAAATCTTTTCCCTTCCTTATCCATAGGACATGAATGAACCTGCCAGTTTTGTACACGGTACAGTTGGGGGCAATTGCCTAGGTGACCCTCTGCTTGAGAAGCCTCCCTATATGCCACGTAGGACATGCTCAACAACATTATGTTATAACTCAGATGTTAACATCTAGTTGATAAGCTCTAACCTCTTCACTTTGCATGTGTTTTCTGTCTTTATCCAAATAGCCTTGGAATCTAAACATCTGGGCTTAAATCATAAAACCCTGTGCATGAACAGCGAACAGATACTCAGTGACGGGAAGGCAGTCAGGCACTACGATGTCCACAGTATCTACGGCTGGTCCCACACGAAGCCTACTTATGAGTGAGATATATCATGTGTTTCTGTCAGAATTTAGCTGTGTGTCCTCTTAGCAAAAAGTAGTTCATTCAAGTAAACTAGAGGTATGCCTTTTCATACTGGAGGAGGTAACATACTTTAAGTTTACTTTTTAACTACTACAATTTGTAAACAAATATGCTCAGGTATACGTACCTGGCTTGTACTGAAAAGTATAGAGTAAAGTCTAAGCTTCAGCAACACTAAGACCTAAACTCATACTTTTCGGAAAATGTAAGGCATTCAAATCTCAGGCTGCTATTAAGAACTAAACTCATGGAATCATAAATTATAATACGTTACATAGGAAGCGCTAATACGTAATGTATTCTATTTTGGTTCAATTACAGTTTGATACTATACACTTCAGTGTCCTTGTAGTATATTTGGAGTATTAACCTGTAAAATAAAATGTTGATTAGAAGTATTCTACTTTTTTACTAGTAGTACATACATTAGTGTACTTTTAGAGTTTCAAAATAGAGCTGTCAAAATCATTTGAGTATTTGGAAAATAATCAATTACCAAGTTAATTTTGAATATAAAATAATCGTTTAGAGCTCTTGTTCAACTTCAAATTATGTACTGTATATCCTAAAATGTCAGACTCTCAACAGTAAACATTTTGATTTCTGTCATCCTTTGTGAAAGTGTTTGTTTTTTATTTAATCAAAATGAGACATTTTTTCAATTTTACTTTGGAAAAAATGATGACTAATCAAATGACTGTATCAGGTTAAAAAAATGAAGTACAGTAGTTACAAAATCAAACACGCTTGTGTAATATGGCTAAACAATAAAAAATAAAAACATAATACAGTCATAGGTAAAGAAACTGTATATGAGAAAAATGGTTTTGTAATACACTGTAATGCTACATAAAATGCTAGTGGAATATTCAATCAATCATGCAAACGTCAATAAATTAGTAGATTCTAAAAATATTTGACGGACAGACCTACTTGATGCAGTGTGAATAGTCACAAAGCACATGAAATCCAAATTTTGCGGTAGTTTCACATCAGATCTTGACATCTCAGTATGGTTATGCTATTTTAGTTCCACTATTTTTTTTATCTCCTGCCATTTAAGCTTGCACATATTGCGTGAAAAGAGTGGAAGTTGTGTGACAGTACTACATTTGCTTTCATCAAACACAAACGACACACTTTTGTGTTTTTTTTTTTTTCATGGAGAAGCAAAAGAAAAAAGTACTGACTCACACTAGTGGTGTGTTGAATGGCAGTTCATTCAAACTACTGGTAGAATATGAGCACATTGCAGAGAGGACATGGCAACATTTTATAATCGCATGTAAACTCAGATCATCCGTTTTATCATTATCATCATTATTAAAACTGATACAGTTTTGTTTATTATGATTATTTTTTTTTATATTGCAGTTTGTGTTCAATTAAACAAGCTCGTATTTCTCACTCAGTAGCCTATACAGTATTTAGGACTGCACTGGACAAGATCATTGTTTTAGGATTCATACTTTTAGATATTTCCCAACAAAGATTTTTTTCCAGTAATCATACCAAGTCTTCGAAAAAAAAAAGCTCATTTTATTGAGTAAATAAGGCAATCTTGGAGGATGTAAGTTCATAAAAACTCATTTTATTGAGTAACTAAGTAAATATATGAGGATGGAAGGTCAATCACTGGAGATCTTGGCACACTGGTCTTGGATGCCAGCCTCTTGAAAGGATTATATCGATGATACCTTAATGTATATCCATTTAAAGATACAATATGCATCTATCCATCCATTTATTTATTTTTCTTGGCCACTAATCCTCAGAAGTGTGACAGGTGGGCTGGATCTTTTCCTATCTTTCTTCGGGCAGTAAGTGGAGTACATCTTGAATTGTTTGCCAGGCAATTCCAGGGCACTCAAAGACTAGCAATCGCTCATTCTCAAAAATATACCTAGGGACAATTTAGAGTGTTCAATAGACCTGCCATGCATGTTTTTTGTTCATTTGTTTTTTTTTTTTTGTTTTTTTTTTTTTAATTTGGGATGAAACCAGAGTACTTGTTGAAAACCCACACATTCAGCGAGAGAACATGGCAATTCCACACAGGAAATCTAGAGTCAGATGCAAACAAACCCATGGCCTCTATGCCGTCCGACTATGTATGTGTATTTTATTATTTATTTTTTTTGTTTTCTCCATACAGTGCCCTGCTGAATGTGACTGGCAAGCGAGGTATAGTGGTGACTAGGTCCACTTACCCCTCTAGTGGAAAATGGGCTGGACACTGGCTGGGTGACAACAGTGCCAACTGGGACCAATTGTATAAGTCAATCATAGGTACTGAATAAACAAACACTTGCATCAGTTACACTGTTAGTAAGCAATGTTAAGCAATTTTGTGGCTAAAGGCATGGAGTTGCACACTCACAGCCCACTCGTTGTGAAAAAAGAATCCTTCAATGAAAAAGTCACTCAAGAATTTTCTGTCTCATAGGAATGATGGAGTTTAGTCTGTTTGGCATCCCTTATGTAAGTATCATAATCCGATCTTTTTTTTTTTTGATAAAACGTAATCTCATTGATGTGACCTTGTCTGCTATAAGTAGATTACATGGTCATTGGACACTTTGATCAAAGGACATCTTGTACAGCATGTTATTACAACAAGAGGAAAGGATCCAAATGCTGCCAGTCAACATAAATACAAAAATACAACTCACTTCGTCAACCAGTTACTCATAATTTACAGTTTTTAGGTGGCCATCTTATACTGTACTTCTTTAATCTTTGGCTGGATAATGTTGCATCTCACGTTTAAGAGAAAATAAGCTTTTCTTTGTCCCAAAAATATGATCATGTGCCCACTCATGGTGCCAGGAGCATAGCATAAATGCAGTATAAAAAGCCTGTATTTGAAATGTGAAAGAATGCCATAATGCCCAAAGAAATTCACATAAGCACAGGAAGCACATGAAAAGTCATCTGTAACTAAGATTCGAATGTGAGGCAGACATTATACAACTAGACCATCAATCGTCGGAAATGGTGTACTGTGGCAACCTTCCTAATCTTGACCAACAAAATTGACCACTTTTTAGATTTATCTTCTGTCCAAAAACTAGAGATCAGCTCTGGAAACAAAGATAATGCTGTTAACTAAGCACTGCACTGCTTTCACAAATGCTCTTTTTATTCCTAATGCTATTTCATTCTATTTTAATACAGTAATTGTTTATTGCATTTATTTTCTCTATCATTCATCTTTTCTTTCTTTTTTTTCTCTTCTTGCTCTGGACTCCCCTTTCAGACTGGGGCAGACATATGTGGGTTCTTTAACAAAGCTCAGTACGAGATGTGTCTTCGCTGGATGCAACTGGGGGCTTTCTATCCATATTCACGTAACCATAATGGCAAGAACAATCCGGTAAGTAAACTCAAAGTAGAATGATTAAAGTCCGAATTGCTATGACATATTCTTATCATGTGGATTTGTTATTGGAATATGTAATATTGGAAAATCGTCGAGGCCGAAGCCTGAGCAGGGGGTTTAACCAGCCCCAACAGACATGTCAGAGGGGATCGGTTCTCTACTAGGTATTCCTTCATGATTCGAAAAACATGACTCACTCTACGAAAAACTGCCTTGTAACCCAAGATTCCGCGTTAGCCCTCCACATCAGAGGAAGCTAAACCACTAGCATCAGGGCAGGAGCTAACCAACGGCAGAGCAGGATGACAGAAGGGAGTCTACCGTTGGCAGTGCGCTAATTTTCAAATTTTCGTACCTCAAACTATGGGTCAAAAATATTATACAAATGTCGTTTCGTTATTGAGTTTTTCATAAACTGGGACGTACCTATCTTGAGGTAACACTGTATTTGAAAAAAAAAAAAATACATAAAAAAAAAATAATACATGTATACACACACAGACTCATAAATCTCCAAAGATATACAGTACACCAGTTTAGTCTTGTTGTGTTGGTGGCATTCATTCTTGCAGTGACCTTTAAGAGCTTTGGAACACATCTGAGAAATCCAATAAGGCCCGTGGAGGGATCGATCCCACGAGACAAAATTTCTCTCCAATGGAGTCTGAAGTACTTGACGGGACCCTTTGTGTGTGACTGTGTGTGAATGTATTGGGGGTGGGAGACTTAATTGAATTCTCAAGGTGATCTGAACACCACATGCACTTCACCTACTCCCCAACAACAAAGACACATGAACCACATTATTTCACTGGTATTGTAATGCCTTGCAAATGGGCTAACGTCGAGTGAATGATTTAGCAGATCTGCGTTTTGAAGCTTGGAAGTAAAAAAAAAAAAAAAAAAACTTTCATTGAATGACCAAGCTAGCGATGCAGCAGGTAAAATGAATCGAGAGATGAGCAACATTGGGCACAATTATGTAAGCCTACTTTTGGAATTCAGCATACTTCTTTTTCATCTTTAAGTCAAAACACTTTTGATATTAATAATTACTAAAATGTTTTTGTTGTGATGAAATCTTGATTTACATTACATCATTTAGCATCGATTTAGCATTAGCATAGATTTAGCATAGATCAGAGGTTCTCAAACTTTTTGGAGGCAGAGACCTCTTTTTGGAAGTAAACTTTTCTAAGGCCCCCATTACAAATGGTTGTGGAAACAAAACAAGACAAAACAAAATAAAATCATTCATGCCAAACATAATTTGACAAGTGTATTTGTTACTTTTCAGCCATGCTGGGAGTGATGTACGAAATCAAAATTGCAAATTGCATGCTGCCTAATAATAAACTGGGTCAATTTCCTCCAAATATTTAGTGACTATAAATATAAATAATCAATCTCTCTGATGATGACATGGATTACATGAGTCTATGTGACAAATAAAAAAAATATTACATTTTAAAAAATAAATTAAACTGGTTGAATTGCTTGCTTTATTGAAGGGTCATGAATACTTTCACAATTCAATATAAAAGAAAATGAAGTTAACACAAAAAAAAAAAATCTAAAAAAAATGCATGCTGCCTCATAATAAACTGGGTCAATTTCAACCAAATATTTAGTGACTATAAATATGAATAATCAATCTCTTTGATGATGACATGGATTACGTGAGTCTATGTGACAAATAAAACAAATATTACATTTTAAAAAATAAATTAAACTGGTTGAATTGCTTGCCTTATTGAAGGGTCATGAATACTTTCACAATTCAATATAAAAGAAAATGAAGTTAACACACAAAAAAAATCTGAAAAAAAATGCATGCCGCCTCATAATAAACTGGGTCAATTTCCTCCAAATATTTAGTGACTATAAACATAAATAATCAATCTCTTTGATGATGACATGGATTACGTGAGTCTATGTGACAAATAAAAAAAATATTACATTTTAAAAATTAAATTAAACTGGTTGAATTGCTTGCCTTATTGAAGGGTCATGAATACTTTCACAATTCAATATAAAAGAAAATGAAGTTAACACACACGAAAAAAAAAAATCTTTACCTTAATGTTAAAAAGGCCACATTTGGAAATATTTCTTACCTTCAGCAAGTTTTCAAATGTCAATGGCAGTTTTATTCCTTTTAACCTTCTCTTGTAGTTTATGTTTAACCTTGGTATGTTAATTATTGTGGGTATCCTGTATTTATCTGTATTTTCACATTTATAACATGCCCTTTTTGATTGAATTTGATTAAGTTTGCAGAATTTTTATTATAACAATTCACTTTCCTGAATGCCAGGGGGAAATGTTAATGTAATACTCGTATATTTGTTTGTCCACAGTTATTGCTTGAGCTTTTGTTGTTTTTAGAGACAAGATCCTGTTGCTTGGAACTCCACCTTTGCAGAGGCATCTCGGAAGGTCCTCAACATTCGTTACACGCTTCTGCCATACCTGTATACACTCATGTATGAGGCGCATACCCAGGGAAACACAGTCGTCAGACCACTTCTGCATGAGTAAGTACACTATGTTTTTGAGGATGATTATTTGCTGAAACGTCCACCTGATTGAACAGACAGATGCCTCATTCAAAAAAAACGGATGGTATTGGAAAAAAAATCAAAAGCAAAAGTGAAAATGATGACTTGATTTGCATTTTTTTTTTTTTTTTTACTTAATAACTGGTTTGTTTGCATTGTTAAACCACACAACTAACTCAAGCTAGAGACTAGCAGTTATTTCTTTAGTCACCTTTATCATTTTGCCAATGTGTGACCAGGTTTGTGAATGATAGAACTACTTGGGACATTTACAAACAGTTTCTTTGGGGACCTGCTCTTCTTATCACTCCTGCTCTTGACCCGGTATGTGCACACAGACACTGGTATTATTGTTATAACTTCTCTACTGGTCTTTTGGATGTTGGTTGTTTTTTTTTTTTTTTTAACAATCACCTGACTGTGCTTGGTAGGGTGCTACAAATATAGAAGCCTACGTTCCTGATGCACGCTGGTATGACTTCCACACGGTGAGACCATACAGTTGCATACCTGGATAACATGTAATAGCACTAGAATGATTTTAGGGGATTGGAAAAGCATTATATACTTATATATAAAAGTACCGGTAAATTAATATTCAAGTACATCGCTAGTTAAAACTTTCAATCGATATATAGTAATAAATTGAATTACAGCATTGGATTAATTAATCATTTTAAAAATAGTAGATTTGAAAATTTGCTGAATTGTGCAATCAAGGTTTTGCACAACTGACACACAAGATGTGTGATTCACAAGATGTGTTAACAATAATTATTATCACTACACTAATAGTGGTACTTATGCATGTTATGCACAAGCTATAAATAGCTATATCTTTTTATCCAAGCATGCAATAATTATATTAAAACCAATTTATATTCAGTGTAAATCATTATCATCTGAACATTTTGCATATGATTTATTTTTCAATTATTCAAACATATGATTAAATATGTGTTAATATTCATCACATGAATTAAAATTGTAATTGCACAGAATGAATGAAAAAAATCTGGATTCAATTTTTTCGCCAATTCTACCAATTCCGAAAACAAATATCAATTTCCATGTAATACAGTAGTCTATATATACTATAATGATTTTTATATACCACCAATTATTTCTACATTTATAAGGATTTATAGTTGCTTTTCTGCATGTTTACAAAACAACACTTAATCCTGGTGCCAGTGAATTTTAAACTTTTACATATAATAACAGTTGTCTGAAGTGGAGCTTCAATATTTAAGTACTTCAATTGAAATTTAACATGCCTATGAGTGAAAATTTATTTATGAAGCTGTAATTATCTTAATTATTATCTTCTTGAGTGACGCAGTAAAAATGCAACCATGTTCTCACTCAAACAATCAATAAAACAGCCAAATAACCACCATAAATGGTGAGGAGGTAATGCTTGCTTAACAGTATGGTGCAAAATAATAGAATAAACAATAATAATAATACTATAATAGTATACTAATAATAAATATGTGTACAGAAACCCTGTTGTCCAGGTGCTGCCACCCACAAAGGGCTTTAGAGGATGCCACCTCTTTTATTTTAATTACACTTTAATTGTATACAACAAAAAGACAAGATATTTAATGATCAACTTGATTGTTTTTTGCAAAAATTCAGTTCTTTGAAATTGGTTTCCTTCAACACTGCAATGAATTTCAAACTGGGCATGTTTGCTAATGTGTTATACCTTTCCTTCTGACAACACTCAACACTTCAACGTTGTTGAAGCATTGTAGATGGAATTTGTTGCCATTTCCTGCTTGGTGTACAGTTTCAGTTCAACAGACCGTCATATCTGTTGTCGGATCTTGCATTTCATAATGCGCCACACATTCTCAATGGGAGACAGATTTGCTCTGTAGTTAGGCCAGTTAGGACCCACAGTCTTCATTTATGCAGCCCTGCTGTTGTGACACGTGCACAATGTGGCTTGGAATTATCTTGCTGCAGAAAAAAAAAGACATCCCTGGAAAAGACGTTGCTTGATTGGCAGCATTTATTGCTCCGAGACCTTGTTATACATTTCAGCATTGATGGTGCCATCACAAATGTGGGAGTTCAAAAACAATTTGAAATGTGGACTCATTGGACCATAGCCCTTTGCTTCTGTCCATTTCAAATAGGTTCGGGCCCTGAGAAGGTGCCAGCGCTTCTGGATGTTAATGATGTATGGCTTTCACTTTGCATGGTGGAGTCGTAACTTACTCTTGTGAAACTCTGTTAATTGACAATGATTTTCTGAAGCATTCATGAGCCCATATGGAATAATATTGTTTACACAGTGCCGCCCGAGGGATCGAAAGTCACCGGCATTCAATGTCACTTTTCACCCTTGGCAAAGTTCTCCTGTGTTCTCTGCAAAATCTTTTGAGGATATCATGTAAATGATGCAATGCCTAAATTCCTCATAATAAGACATTGAAAAACAACAAACTTTGGGACTATTTTTTTCATGCAGTTGCTCACAAAGTAGTGAACTCAACCCGTTTTTGCTTGTAAAAGACTGGGCCTTTCAGGGATACGCTTTTTATATCCCATCGTGACAGTCACCTCTTTCCAGTCAACTCTATTTTTACCTCTTATTATTAAGTTTCCTTGTCTCCTGTTGAGTGGTCCCAGCTTTTTTGATACATGTTGCAAGCATCCATTTTCAAATTTGTAAATATTTGCACAAAACAAAGAACTCATTTTAAACATTAAATATCTTGTGTTTGTAAATTGAATATAGATTGAAGATAATTTGCAAATCCTTGTACTCTGTTTTTATTTCCATTATTCTATTATCTTTTATTTACACAGAGTCAAACATACGCCACAGGATTTCTCATTCCGGCAGGCCACGAGATTCACTTCTTTTTAAATTTTTTGGAGGGTACGGCTTATTGAGCCAGAAGTGTAATCGAGGTTGATGGATAGGTGTGAGTACTAACTCTCTTGCAGTAGGTGGCAAAATGGGCCTAAACCTTGTTTGCAATCAGTCAATCATTAATTGAAAAAGAGAAAGGAGAAATGCATGATGCTCTGATTACTTTTCAATCATCTGTGTGGCAAGGTTTTGGTTTTCCAATTCAGGAAAACACTTTTGCATCGCCACTGGCCCGATCAAGTATGAGAGTGTCTAAAATAACACGGGATTTTGATGTGTACATTGCACTCGATATGAAGCCAATTTTGACAGTGGAAGGCAGTATATTTTGGCGGCAAATTCACTCCCGTGTTATGAGATACCGTCATGACATGACAGAGTAGTCTACAGTGGCCAATGACTTGGTACAGCTGTAGTAAATGCAGGTAACCAACGCGGCTAACATGTTCATGCTACTTTCACAGAGCGTTTTATGCTACTTCAGTTGCAAGTTAGTGTCTTTTTCGCAGCAGGTGTTATAGTCACTACCCAAAGAGCACAGTTGACCCTTTTGCTTGTATTTCTAAAAAAGAACATGACCGTTAAAGATCAGATAAATGTTAGTTTGCTGCACCACGGTTGGGTTGTTGTCATGCCCAGAAGTAAAATCACTATTGTAGATACTATTTTCATTAATGTTTATTTGTTTGGCACTCTAAACTCTTTATTTTTATTTTGTTCATGTTCAACTATTCTGCTTTGAGCTGCATCATTTGTTGATGCAGCAGAATTTGGAAAAACTTTTGAAAGTTATTTGCAGCCTGCTCAATAAAAATAAATAATTTTGAAATTGAATGATTTATATCAGCATTTTTTATTTTTAACTTTGCAAAAATCTCATATCTCTGACTCAATCTCACAAGATATCTCATCTCGTGGAACTTGTATCTCGTCACATGCCTAACTATTACCTTTTAATTAGGCTGAAGATATTAAAGTGCGAGGCAAAAAGGTCTGGATGCCCACACCAATAGACCATATCAATCTTCACATCAGAGGAGGGTACATCTTGCCTTGGCAAAAACCAGAGAACACAACATACTACAGGTAAATGCAAATAACAGTTCACAAATACCACTGACTTGAATATATTGAAATAACAACATGCATTTGGTTTTAAAACAGTCAAGCAAGAAGCCAAGAGGTTTTTGGTTGATCGCTAAATGGACTGTTCAATATCAATATTGAATTTTAAACTGCGCAGCGGTTGACTAAAATGTGTTGGAACACACTGTCAGCAACATAAATTACATTATCTCATTAAATATGAATAAAAAATGGGCTTCTCCCAAAAACTGTTTACCTGCTCATAGTCAATAAAATGGCTTACAAATGAGTCTAAACACAGGTTGCTGTGAGTGGTTAGGATGGTTGTAGCAAGCTTGTATAAGGGATTCATTTAACATAGAGGGTGTTCAGTGACTGAGTACAGTAGAGATCAGGAGGATTCCTGCTAACAATTATATAAATACAGCAGGTGTCCTTCACTGTTGCAACCCTTACCAACATTTCTGTTTCAGCCGAAAGAATCCTTTGGGACTCATCGTTGCCCTGAGTGACAATAATACTGCTCAAGGATTGTTCTTCTGGGACGACGGCGAAGGAATAAGTGAGTAAAAGGTCACCTGTGAGAATCCCGTTGCTTTGAAATGTTGCGCAATTACAGGGAATGACAATAGGCAAATGACATTAACAGTAGATTTCTAATGTTATCTTTGAAACGTTTTGTTCCGACAAAGGCTAAAAAGCGAGGCAGTTTTGAAAAACACACCAAAAACCTTTGATTGGACTTTTACACAGGAATGGGTGGTAAGATTTGAAACTACTGTGAACATAGTAGATTCAGTTCAATGTACGCTCAGCAGACTGCACCCTGAATATGTCTTCCGTGCTGTCGTTGCCGATCACATTATTAATAGGCAACAATTGTCAATCACTTCCTTGTCACTGAATTGAGTCAGAATTTAATCTACATCTCATTGAGTTATTTTCACATTCCTCAGATTCTATTTGTTTCCTTTTTGTTTGGCTAGTTAGTTAGGGATTCAGAAGATCTTTTGTTCATTATTTTGTTTGTTTGCTCTCCCTCCAAAGATAATAAAAGTTGCTGTTTTTTGTTCAACACGTTTAGTTTCACGGGCCTTTTCTGGTGGTGAGGGTACGGACGGGGGAGCACACATGTTATATCCCAGTTCCCCTAGGCTGGGTGTAACATGAACTAATCAAAGCATCCAAAAGTGCTGACACATGATGCTGTCAGGCGGGCCAGAGAAATTGTAAAATGAAAATCTTATTGTTTCAAACTATTAAAATTAAAATAAAAAAAGGTATTATTTCAATTGTCCGGGGCCTGCAAACCACAGTCTGAAGGCCCTATCGAATTTTACTAAATTTAATATGGAGAAAAAGATATGATGACTGGGCTGCGCAGGCAACTCACACACTATTAAACTAAGCAAAAACAATGCTGATAATACATTCATACAATATTTGACTAATTTGTACAAAGTTTTGAGGTTAAGTCAGTGCTTTTGATGATGTGTATGCCTTCAGAGAAGGCCTCAAGGGCCCTCATGGCACACCACTGCATTTATAAAAAGCTGTTCATTTGCAAGAAGAGACTAACATTACGTTAATTATTTCTGTTTTATAGCCTACTTTATTATTTGCTCGATCGTGGAATGTAGTCTGCTCAGGGAAGTGAAAAGAATAAGAATTTTATTGGGTAGTATTACTATGCATATGACAATAAAACCCTTAAATCTTGAACACATGTTCCAGTAACTTTGGCTCATAAAAACACATTACTTTGTAGAACGACTAAATAAGCACACAACGTCAGGTTTCAGTGTTTTAAAAAAGCTTTGGGAAACAATGTTTTTGGGTGATAGAAATGAATGAATTTCCTGTCTATTCCTCTCCTCCTTATTTAATGATCAACCTAATTTGCCTTGCTTTGTTTGCTTTTCCACTCAATGAAACGACACATTACCTGCTCTTTGTTTGAATTTCAATATTAGCAATGTATATACCGATAGTGGACATTCAGATAGACTCACAAATATTTATGGTCAACAATTATGGTCCTGACCTACAGTACATGTCTACAGTTTCATAGAACTTATGATGTATACTTTAATTAATTCAAGCAGTGCATCAGTATGAACGAGCATGAAGTCAACAGTGCATAAAAACGAGGAAAACCCAATGGCAACTTCTCCTCAATTTTCATATTTGCATTTCAACACATCCAGATGTAAAATGTTAAATTGTTTTGGTAGAATTTCAGAATATTACTCTCCACAATACACACTAAAAGTTACAGGACAGTAACGCATCAGTGCAATGCATCTATGGAACCGTGACTCTGCATAGTGTGGAGAACAATGACTTCCCAGTTATGATAAATAGCAACGACATGCACACCAGCATGTAAATGAGAATTTGACATAATTCTTACTCACGCATCAGGGCCCAATAGACGGTCTGTCAGTTTGTCACTAGCATAAGCCCACTTTAATGATGAATGACGGATTAGCAAAAACACGTCAAGTGCCCACCTCTGATGGTGAACTGATCGCGGAAATTTGGGTAAAATTAAATGATGGACTAAGGATTACACTTTGGATTGTCTGGGTAAAAATGCTGGATCAGTAATCACAAAAGGGGGTCCAGGATGCTGACGAATAATGAATGAAGAATGAATGATGAATTTTTGTTTGTGGTGGTTTATACGTCAATGATTCATACTTAATTTTCTTTCCTCAGACACGGTTGAAAAAGGACACTATCTACTTACCTCGTATGCTGCCGAATCGGTGAGTTGAGAGGCTGACTAAATGTCACGTCACTTTTTTTATTGTCATTAATGCAACAATTGTTCAAAACCCTAACCCTAACCCAATGATTCATCAGAAAGCAGAAGATTGTCAATACGAAAGGTTGCAAGTCACCTTCACAGAAGTTAGCAATAACTATGGAAATTGAATTTGTGTGACTTTTGGTGGTGTTAACAGAACTTCGCTTCTCAAAAGTGTTCCTCTGAAGCAGCAATACTGAGGATGACTCATGAGTGCTGCCCATTGAAGATTCGCATTGAGTGATGAACCTTTTATTAGATTACCATTTCATCACTGCAGCAGTAATAATGAAGCCGATGCGGCAAATAACACACACTCACACGCACACACACACACACACACATGCACACACACACACACATACATATATATATATATATATATATATATATATATATATATATATATATATATATATATATATATATATATATATATATATATATGTATACTGTGTTTGTACTGCATTCCACTTAAACATCACCTTGAATTAAGAACATATTTTTTAGGGTTTTATATGCGGTAACATCAATTGTCAGTGTCTGCAAATGTTTCAATTCCATTAAGCTGCAATAGGGATGGAAAAGGATCATGGCCTGAGGTGAATTTACACAACGATGGAATTACTTGACTATATTTTAGAAAGATGGTAACATTTACCAGGCAACATAGAGTAATTCTTGGGATCAATACATCGTGTTGTAGTGCTTTCACGAGACAGGTTAGAAATGTTCCATGACTGGGTTCATGAATACTATATTTCAAGACCAAACTGTTCAGGTGTTGTTCTTCAACATAATCACCCTGGAGTCTACCACACACTCAGCTTTCTCTGCCTGGCCTTCTTGCACTACTAGAAGGATTCTGTTGGGATCCTTCAAAGCTTCTTCTCAAGGCCATCCATGTCTTCAAAATGAGTTTTTCTTGGTGACCACTTTAAATTTTCAGAAAAGAGAAAAAAAAAATTACAGAGCCAGATTTAGTTATGAGGGACTTTGCTCCTTTGAGGTGATTTTCTTAACTGCTCAGACCCGCATGACATTTCCCTTTGCTTCCAATGCTATTTGCATGAAATTTAGAAATTTAGCAAATATCTTTTGTGTGCTTTTAATACCCTAAGCACTGTTTGAAAATTAAATGAAGAGCTGGTCATGAACAATGTGCTATTTGTTTTATGTGCATCATGTTCTAATTTAGCTTTCAAATAAACAAAAAATGACTGAGCTCATTATCATATGTTGTCTATTGCATTCAGCCTAACGTTTGGGGGTGCATCATTTACATCTCTAAACCTCCACAAATTTGCTAAGAACTAGGGATGTCCGATACCACTTTATTTTTTTTCTGGCTGACACCAGAATGAGTGTATACTTTGTAAGTAGGGACCAATATAGATACCAAGTGCTGATACCATTGAAACTTTATATCCATAAAATGTCCCCAAAAACAATGACAGATTACATATACTTATACATCACATCAAAGAATGTAATGCATTTATTGTCATTGTACAGGGTGTTACATTTTCCAGTTTTCTATTTTCTTTAGCTGTTTCTATAATTCTACCATACATACAGAAATGGCATACTAATAGGTATCTGTCAGTAATGTACTGTATGTCTTAAGTTTCTGATCATAACACGTTTACAAGAGGGCTAATACTAGCATTGGCTACTGTCCTGATACTGATACTTTGAAATAAGGCCAAGTATCGGCACGCTAACTGGTACATAGTTAGTACACATCCCTAAGGATGCCCTTCCATCAGGATATAGGGCATGGATAATGCAGAAAAGCCCTCATTAATGATGCATTCTGATTCATTTACATAATATATAGGAGGTGGCGCAAAGAAAAATCCGAATCGCTTACAAGATGCACAGTCAAACAATACAGTGGACTCCCGGGTTACAGCATCCCTGGATTACAGTTTTTTTTCATGTTGCGATGTGGAATAGTTTTTTGGTCCCCTCTTTAAGGTATTTTCCCCGCTTTGTGACAAAAACAACTGTCATGATCCTAGGGCAGGGGTGTCCAAACTTTTTGCAAAGGGGGCAAGATTTGGTGCGTTGAAAATGTAGGGGGGGCAACCTAGGAGGGCGTTCTTTACATATAACAGCAATTAATTTAAATACATTTCAGCGAGCCGTTCTGTGTTTCACATTTGCTTTTTTATTTTAATTTCAGCTATTTTAAGCATGTGTTTTGGTTAATTTGAAACGTGCATATCAAAATTGAATTGACATTAAATATTGAAATTGAATATTCACTCAACTTCACTTTTTTTAACACTAACTTTTTTGTAACAGTTGAACAGAAGTAATGGTACTCTTGGGTGCAAATTACATTTGAAACATAAAAAAAAATATCTCACCATGGCAGTTTAATATCTATAAAAATTGTAAACACAATAACAGAAATGAACAAGTAATAGTCATATCAACAAGTGCAGGGCTCATTTAAAATATGAAATTAGTAACTATAAATGTTGATTGGATTTTTAAATGGTTATTATTCTGGAGTGAAAAGTTAAATAAAAATGTTTTCAGACTGATCGTAAATGAAAAATGACTTGTCCGCATGAGTGTGATGGGTGAAACAGAGATCTGGAGGGCAGGACAAAGGCCAGGTGTGGCTCTATGGCAGTAGTATGGATGTGCAAGATGTCTTATAAGTAAGAGTCCGATAGCCGTGTCCTCACACGGCTCTTATTTAAGTTCATAACCGAGAATGTCTTCTCACACAAATACGTCGACCCGAACAAGCTTAGCATTTTCTTACCAAATGCTCGAATCTCTCGGACTTGTCCTTATCCAGCTGTTGGTAACAGTTGTAAAATATTGCTGCTGTGAGACTAAACTAGCTTCAAAATGTTTCAGTTACTCGCTGCGTTCACTACCTGTGGTCTTGCCATAAACGTCAGCATGTTTTGTTTGGTAATGTCGCTTCACATTGAACTCTTTAAAAACAGCCACTGTCTCTTTACAAATATAGCAGACACAGTTGTTCCGTATTTCAGTGAAGAAATAGTTCAATTTCCACTCATTCTTGAATCGTCGGCCCTCGCAGTCAACTTTCCTCCTTTTGTTGATTGTTGCCATTTTAGAAAGTTAGGGGCTCATATACTATCCATATATCACTCATATACTATTTTGCAGTTCTTAATTGAGCCTATAGATGGCAGCAATAAGCACACTCACATAACAGCGCTGCTGCCCAATGTATTCATTCTCCATACGGGCCAGACATTATTGATTTCATGACAGAGGCTGTGGGCTGGATGTAAATTGACCACGGGCCGCATTTGGCCCCCTGGTCGGACTTTGGAAATGCCTGCCCTAGGGGTTTGGCTGTATTAGTGCTGTTTTTTCTCCATATGCAGGCGTTTTTAGTTAATTTCTGTTGCAGTCAAACTGCATCCATGCAATGTGTCACTACAATGCTTTTCTGCTATTGGTCGGCCTCACTCGTTTCAAAATGGTGGAATGGTAAAGCTTTGTTCAATCGCGAGTAGATACAAAAGTGTATTTATAGTGCATTTTAATGCTTAATTCAAACTTGAATGGGTTAGCCATGGGACCAAAGATTGCTAGTGATGTTAAAGAGAAGTAAGAAGATGATTTTTTTGGAAACGAAGCTGGAGATAATCAAGAAATCTAAAGCTAGCCTAGCCTAAGGTACTCTTACTAGGGAATATGGGCATGACAAGCGCCACTCAAAAAGAAAATAAATCTTTTCTAAATTGTTTATTTATTATGTTTTCTGATTGTATACGTGTATATAATACAGTGGGACCCCGGTTTACGAACTCCCTCTTTTACGAACTTTTCGTCTTACGAACATGGACCGCGGCATTTTTTGTCCCCCTCTTACGCACAAACCTTTCGTCTTACGAACAATCAAACATGCCAGTCAATGTGTACGTAAAATTATTTTCGCTTTGCTGCATCAATGAAATCAATTGTTCACGCTTGTCATGGTAACGCTGAACGCTATTGCTCTTACAATGTCACAGTCACTGTCTCAGTCACAGAGTCAGTCACGGAGATGCCGATATGCTATTGGTCGATTAAGGTCACAGTCCCGGTCTCACTCACGGAGATGCGGATATGCTATTGGCCGTCGTCACGTCAATCACAGAAATGCCGATATGCTATTGGCCGAACGACTTCATCTAGCTTGATGGCACAGCTGGTCGAGACGGAAGGAAGGAGAAAAAAATCAGTCAAAAACGGAAGGAAGGAATGTTGTTAAGACTTTGCAAAATTTATCTGCTAGACATGGCCTCTAAAATTGATAGTGGCGGTAAAGGAAGAAGTAAGAGGATGATGACAATAGAAACCAAGCAGGAGATAATAAAAAAAATACGAAGTAGGCGCACGCACAGTTAACCTTGCTCGTGAGTATGGCCGTAACCGCTCGGCAATCTTCTAAGGGCAAGACTTTCCTTGCCGGGGGACGGACCTCGATCGACAACAAAATGGAGAGGCTTCTTCTATTATGGATTAAAGAGAAGGAAATCGCCGGTGATATGTTCTAGTTTGAGAAAAGTTCCCATTTAAGAAAATAAATAAATTATGCGGGTTGGTCTCTGCTCCCCAAAGTCACGTCGCCCCAAAGGTAAATGTCATTTTTCGTTTGTATATTTATGTTATTTAATTTAACTGTACAGTAGATTATGTAACTAATGTTTAATATGTGTATAAAGTCGTGATGTTTTTACTTAAGGTTTTTGCACGCATTCACGAATTAACATAGGTTTAGATTGCCAGTCATACGAGCAATTCGAGTTACGAGCGTAGCCGCTGAACGGATTAAGTTCGTAACACGGGGGCCCACTGTATATACGTAGCACTTACTATACTTTTTGGTAACAATTTTTCATATGTATGTACAGTTTTGATGTATTTACCTGGGGTTCTAAACACATTAGCTATTTAACAGAGGTTTGGATTGCCCGCCATACGGTGAATTAGCCTTACAAGCCCAACCGAACGGATTCATCTCGTAACACGGGGGCCCACTGTATTTTATTATCACTCCAATTTATGTTGTAATTTTATACTTTAATGATCAACATACTTGAATGAAGTAATCACATAACTTGACTTTTTTTGTTTGTTTGTTTCCCACTGCAACTTGGGACTTGCTTGAGACATGAAGGTCAGAACTTGAGACTTACTTGTACTTGTGACTTACATCCACCTTTAGCAGATTGTATGCTGTGATTGAAATATATCTTTTTTGACACCAGACCTGAACTTTTTCTAACAGACCACATAGACTTTGTTTTGCCAGAAATGATAATTGGGAAAGGTAATTAAAAAAATAATACACAGGAGGCTACTAAAGCCTAAGCTTAGCGGTTCAGTATATGTGTCAATCAATTTCTAATTACAGTCTAAACAAATAAAAACAGCTCAGCTACTACTATATTGGCAAGTTTACAGGCAATAAATTAATACTGAAATAACTGTGAGGATTCTGGACTGTGAACTATTATAGTAAAATTTAAAATAACTAATTGTCATCCAATTTATATTATGACAGCTTTTCAGCTATTGAGTAACAGACTGCTGTGGCTCACAAAATGATTGCTATAAAATGTAATAATATCTTGACAGAGCTGACGGGGGGGGGGTATTCTGAAAGTAAGCATATTTGTTTATTATCTTCAATTTGAAATAGAAGGATAGAGGAGTCAAATTTAAATCCCAGTAACAAACATAGGCATCCATGTATTGCCTGCTTGTTCTCATTAGGGTTGATTGGGATGAAAGGCAGGTTAACGCCTGGACTAGTGTCCAGCCCATCTCAGGTGACAGAAAAAAATGAAAGGAAAAAAAATCTGTGTTGTAATAGAAAATCCAAATATCTCTTTCCAACCAACTAATTTCTAATTCAAAGCCATGTAAATTACTAATATTAAAGACAAGAAGTAAAGATAATAAAGACCTAGATTAATCCATTGAGGAATGGGATAGATAGATAGATAGATAGATAGATAGATAGATAGATAGATAGATAGATAGATAGATAGATAGATAGATAGATAGATAGATAGATAGATAGATAGATAGATAGATAGATAGATAGATAGATAGATAGATAGATAGATAGTCAAACTGTTCTGGGCCGCAAATGGGTTTAATTTGGACTGCAAGATTATTTTTTTTTTGAAATATAAAACTGAGTTGAGATTTTTAATAAAAAATATTGAAGGTTTTTTATGAACATCGTAATGTTACATTAATATGTAATATTATATGATTGATTGTGATGTTGTACTTGTTTTATACAGTATTTTTTTATATTGAAGTTATTGTTTTAAAGTTGCATAAATGTACACCATGATTGGAATACATTTGTCTCCATGTGCTAGCAATCGGAAACGAGTTTGGCACCACTGCTCTGGATGGTGTAGTTGTTTTCAAGTGGTCTACCTTCTGGAGGAAAACAATTTTTCCCTATCATCAAGTTGTGGGACAAATTTTTCAACCATTAACATTTATTTCACAGAAAAATTGCTCAGTGGAATTGTCTGTCCTGACAAAGATTCCGGGATATATATATATATATATATCAAGTAGTGACTAATGTAAATTAGAAATTCAAGCGGGTTCAACACGGCCCTTTTAAGTGTAATGTGTAGGAAACTCACTGATCATTCAGATGTATGAAACTGACCCAGCCCGATTCTCTTTACATCGAGGCAAAATGACACACTGTCAGACATAGACACACATTAATGAGCATACATTTAATCTCTCACACTCACAGATCAATGTACATATACACAACACACACACTGTATACACACACATATACAGTAACCAGAGCCAAACATCTGTGGCTGTCCTCTGCCTACCATCAGGCTCATTCCAAAGCAATTTCACACAGTGATAAAGCAGGCACACAGTCTGTCAGCCAAGGGGAGGAGGAAGAGAAGAAAGAATCAGTGTGTACGTGCGTGTTTGTTTTTGTGTGCGCGTAAGCATGAACAGGCAGATGTGAGGAGATGGGGAAAGTTGGGCAACGAGGCCAAAGCTGCCTTACAGATTAGCACATCACATGCCATTTTGGATGATACTGAACATAGGCTTTGTGTGTGAGCGTGTGCATGCGTATGTGCGCGTGTTTGGATGTGTGTCTCCATGTTTATTTCTACGAAGATGCATCCATGTTCGTGGCATGTTTTTAAAAGTTTGATAAGTTTTCCAAACAACCACTTTTGACTTTTATGGTTTAACAGAGTGGACAAACACTGGTTTATGTCTGTTCCGCTGAGTTGAACAATGTACTCAGGCTCCTCTGACTGTTATTGCAATTAGTGAATTTGACTTTTTGATTTATAAATGTCAAAATCAGTTGTGATGTATGAGGGGGAGATTACACGTTACTTACTTGAAATTTAATACAAAGCTTCATTGAAATATAGGGGCTTCTTTAAAGTGGGTTGCATTTACTTTTACATTCTGATAATGAATAATGATTACTGATAAGTTATATGTTTGCTATTCTTAGAAAAAATATGTAAATGTAATCTCAGAGTGTATTGGAAAGCAACCGATTACACTTCATTAGTATTTGTTCTACAGTATGTGGTGTTTTGTTGCATCCTTTTTCAAGAAAATCAAAACGGAGGTAGAGTCAAAATTAGTGAGGAAACTCAATTACAGTGTTTGCCCCTGAACGTCCATATGATACAAAAACATATTCAGAAACACCAAGTGTACAAATTCAGAAAAGTGATCGGTTGTTTTAAAATACTTACAATTTATTTATATGATTCGACAATACGGTGCCTCAGAGGCGCCCAGGTTAGCATGTCTGCCTCACATTTATGAGTCCCAAGTTCAAATTCGGCCTGCTAGGAGTTCATATGTTCTCCTCGAGGCCGATTGGGTTCTCTCTCTCTGACTTCCTCCCACATTCCAAAAACATGCATGACAGGTGTATTGGACATACTAAATTGACCATGATGTGATTGGCATAGGCACCAGCAATCCTGCAACCCTTCTGAGGATAAGAGGCTCTAGAAAATGGATGAATTAGAGAAATGTTTTTCTTTTTTTGTGTGTGTTGCATAATTAATGGAAATATTTCTTTTCAGATCTATTATTTTGGTTGTAATTTGAAAGCCAACAAAAGGTGGCTTGATGTCTGATGCTACAGAAACATGCCCAGCTAGTGGCACATTACGGAGTTTGCTCAAATACAAAAATGGTCCATCAAAGGAAGACATGCTCAAGTTGATGCTAGGACGATCAAGTATTGGCAAACAAACCTCAGTTCTACAGGAATTGTTGCTGATACTTGGAGAATTTGATCATGTTCCTGTTGGTTCAGACATCCAGTCACTTAGGCAGTTTTGCAGTTAAATTTCCTGCTTTTCAAAAATGTCAAAATTGGTCAAAAATGGAGGGGGATCTTCACCTTTTTGATTAAAATGACAAATGGTCTCTCATAGGCTTCTAAATTCGAACCAAAAGAAGACAGGTTAAGACGTGGGTACTTTCTGAAGTGTCGCATTACTTTTATAAAAAAAAAAATAAATAAATATATATATATATATATATATATATATATATATATATATATATATATATATATATATATATATATATATACACATATATATATATATATATATATATATATATATATATATATATATATATATATATATATATATATATATATATATATTTTATGCTTGAGCTTGTACTTTTTGATATCGTTTGGCACATTACAAACATTATTTGCAAGGTGTGTCTTCTGTGATATTACCCAAAAAGCAGTATATTGCATGGCCTTGTCTGAGTGTGCTTGGTCACTGGTGTCTAATCAAGCATTCAATTTGATGTTGTATAATTAATTTAATAGCACAGTGGCAGATAGTTTCCACAAGGTCATTGGCAATAAAGTGTCTATGTTTATAGCGTATCTCTGCTATTCACTATTCCAGATGGCATTTCTTCAACTTTTCTTTTTAAAGGGTAAAGTGTTCCATATGGAATGAAACAGTTGCAGTTGGTTATAAAAGTTTTTTTTTTTTTTTAAACTATAGAAACTAGTTGTATTTTTGCATATTCAAAAAATATGTATCTTTATTGGCATATTACCGATATAATCAATAACATTCTCCTTGATCTTGTGTCTTCATTTCCACAAAACGTTCTGGGAAAATGTGTACTTTTGTGTGAACATGTTTGGTGTGAAACAATTCTAACAACTTAATAATATACTTTATATATCAGATGTTGCATCCTATGGCAGACTTCACAAATGTAAGAGAAAATGTATATTCCTTGATAGACTGCAGCACCTTGTGGGAAGCTTTCTTAGCTAGCTACCATAAACTATTTTTTTTTCTCATGTTTTGAATTCTGTGGTTAATAATCAAGTGTGGTGCATCTGCATTTTGTTTTTGTTTGTTTTTCAAACAAGCCAGCAGGGGGTAATCTCCCGGTCAAGAAGGGCAGACAGAAGAAGACGCTATGAAATATTGGTTTTGAGATTGAACTGCTGTTCTACTCGCCATGTTTATTACGTTGAAAATTTGTTGGTGCTTTCCAACATTCTGAGCATGCGGACATGTTTAGTCAGTGTTGAAGATTATGTGGCTGTAACCAGGCAGTTTGGAAATTAAAGTTTTAAAATAAAAACCAACAAAAAAAACCTTCCATGTATCATCTTTCCGCGTAGTTAGCTAATGTTTCTAACCTGCAATTTATAGTCTGATACAGCCTATACATGACAAAAAAAAAAAATCTGTTATTTTTTTATTGTTACGGCTTACAATGCAGTGTTTCTTATAGTGTGAAAATGTGATACTTTTTTTCTCACATTTTTACTTCATATAAGTGGAATGACCCAATATTTTTGTATTATTGCATGTATTTTATGATGTCTTAAATATTTAATGGATCCTTGTGAAATATTTTTGTCACCCTAATTTTTTCATTCGTTCTATTGTCTTTCCGCTTCTAGAATACTTTGTCGAGTAAGGCGATCCACAATGGCTTGTTTGAAGCTGATCATTTGATTCTTGGCATCGTGAAGGTCTGGGGGATCAGCACTGGTGTCACAGAGGTGACTCTGAAGGACGTGACTGAAACAGTACATATTTTGAAACCTGACTATAATGCTGACACTCAAGTAAGTTTTTTACATATATATATATATATATATATATATATATATATATATATATATATATATATATATATATATATATATATATATATATATATATACACACAGTGTATATGAATGTGACATGTCTGTTTTAAACCAGGCAAGTGTCTGGGATACTAGTTTTGAGCTATGTTATTATATGGCTGTTATTATTATTATTGATTTTCAGCAGAAATTTTGAACAATCTCCTTATGATCTCAACTTTCATTTCCCAGCAGCCGAAAAGACCAAATATTATTTGAAATGTATGAATATAAGAGATTAGTAGATAACGACAACATTCTTATGGATTTTTTTTAAACTGACAAGCGAGCCAGCTCGTTTCTTTGAGGTTGCCATTGAATGAGCCGGGGTCCCTTGTCTCAAACACCATTTCACAAAAGAGTTACATAAATTGACAATGTGACCAACGAAAATGGAAAACACCTAGAATGTGACCCTATGGCACACAGGTCTCAAACTCAAAGCCCTGGGGACAAATCTGGCCTGCCCCATAATTTTATGTGGTCCACAAAATTCTGATTCGACTTTAAGTTTCTGGTTAAAATTCCAAATTCAAAGCTGTCTTCAACTTAAAAAAATCGGTATTTCAAATTAGAACTGTGACAAAGAGACCTAAAATTTATTTAATTCAATCACAAGAGTCACAACATGTGACTGTGGATAACATGCTAGCTAATATTAGTTCTTATCTTCATCATGTTATCTAGTGCTGCCCTTAATGCGTTTAGCTCGTTCGCATTTTCGTTTGTGCCACTTTCCCTTGATAGTAAAAGCTTTTGTCATTCAGTTTTGTGATTGACTTAATGTAATTTGCATACATTTGAGATTCACTTGGAGATAGCTACTGGAGGTACAGTAGTCAACAGTCAACAGCTTTGACAAGACGGGGGTGGCAATCAGTTGATTACCTCACGGCCACTTCTACTAAACACATAATTGGCTCCCGGCGCGGCATTGACCAGTTTGGGCAGGAGTGAATACTAATCCTGTACATCATTACATTTGTAGCCATTAAAAATTATTATTATTATTATTATTATTATTATTATTATTATTATTAAGTCACATTTGGTTAAAGGAAGTATATATATTTTTTTGCATGCGCCAGCTTTAGCGGAATTACGGTAAATCCAGCACTACACACTCCCCCTCCAGCTGTCCGTAGCTATATCAGAAATGGGAACCCATCAACCGACCAACGATTATATTTAAAACATTTATTTGCAAGCTTTTAAAATTAATGATAACTTAACTTTTTAATTTTTGATGAAAAACTGTCTCAATCTTACATATTGTCACTTTAAAAGCGTCTTCTTTTTTGCCATTTCCTTGTATGAGAATGATGTGATAGGGCCCAATTTCTTATCTTGTGCTCGAGATTAGAACAGTCTGAAACAATGGACGAAAGTATGACCACTGTCAATGTGCAAAAATGCTCCAAAATTTGAAAAAAAAAAAAAAAGTTTTTTTAAAAATCTGTACATCCTAGCATCCGACTACACGTGAATACCAAATTTTGTAAAACTAGGTGAAATATCAGGCCTTTTGTCCTTAAGAATGTGTTGGTACGCATTTGAGTCATTTTCTAAAAATAGTGATGACTTTGCCAGGCCTGATATGTAAGCAACGTTTTATGAGTTTTTGTACATTTTTACAGTTTCACAACTCATGTCATTTTTTTAGTTTTACATTTCCACATTTTATCAATGCCAGGCTTTCATAACATTAAACATTAAATTTAATATTGTTCTTAGTTTGTGTGGGATATGTCTTGCTATTTTACGGCATGCATCAATCATATTTTAAAACTACCGCTATATAGTCAATTCTCCTCTTAAAATGTGAAAATTGTCTGTATAGCCTTTGCCTATAGGCTGAACAGCAGGGCAACTGGGTAAGGTTTTGTTTGGACGCGTGCGTCGATCAAATAATTTCAATAGTCTCGCATTGCGTTGGATATGCCAATCCATTTATTTTCGTCAACATTCATTTCAATATCCTGATAAAACAATAATTCCAGTTACAAACCAAACTGAAAATCTACCTTAATGACCACCCACGGTCGAAAACTGTTTGCCTCTTGCCCTGTCGCACCTGAGTGCAATCACCAACCGGCACGTATTTATGTAACCATGGCAACCATGGTTCCACCCACCATAATAGATTGGCATGTCTTCTGACAATTTGTTTAACTCTCTTAATATAAACAAATTAAAATACACAAAAAGCTTTTTGGCTCCAACATTGTCTGTTTTGACATTTTTGCAATATCAAGGGCACATCACTCAACTCCATTCTTGCTATTCTCACGACTCTTCCCTCAAATTGGACAGCGGGGCAACTTCTTACAAACATAATGTAGTCAACCACATTTGAAATATTCTTTTAGACACACCTGATTGATGGAGTGTATTGCTGAGATATGCAACGTTTGTATGTCAAGCTCACTGTTAGGTACACAACCGTTTATACTGATACTGTTGATGTAGTCATAATTTTACAGTGAGCAATAACAATGTGTTACAATCTGTAATTAACAGTCTTTACATTTTTGCATTGATTGTAATTTTAAACTTTTTTTTGTTTTGTTTTTTGTCTTTTTTTGTCTGCAGGAGTTAATTATAGATGCAACTGCAACCTCAGTCCGTGTGGACCAAGGATTTACTATTACATGGAATGCCAGTGCCTGAGTACGATTGTATGGTCATTTAGTGAATATTATACATAACTGTACATTTGTCAATTTACACATTTACTGTATTTTCCGCACTATATGGCACACCTAAAAGCCTTAACTTTTTAAAAAATGCTGACGGTGTGACTTATAATCCGGTGCGCCTTATATGGATCATATCATGTGCTGACTGCATAGTTTATAGTTTATGCCTAAAAAATGAAGCTGGAACCGACCTGGCCCAAGGATATTAAAGTCCGATTCGGCCCGAGCCCATTTAATTAACTTGATTTGCAGGCCAAACTCGATTGTATTTTTTTTTTTTTTTTAACTTTTGGAGGACTCAGAGGAAGCCCCACATGTCACCCCACTCATACTGGTGCATACCTGTCTTTTCAATTTCCCCGTCTTTCATTTTATCTTAACTTCTTGTGGCCCCATATCAGAATACCAGGTCAAAAATATGTAATGGATGCGGAGGGAAAAATAAAAAAAACGTCAGCGGCACAGGTTTACTTGCGCTTGGCATCTCACTCATACTGGTGCATGTTTGTCTTTTAAATTTCCCTGACTTTCGTTTATTTGTAACTTCTTGCTGCTTCATATTGGAATAGCAGGTCAAAAATATGTAATGCATGCTGAGGGAAAATTAAAAAGACGGCGGCGCCATGCGTTTACCTCCGCTTGGCTCTTCACTCATGCCGTTTCATGTTTGTCATTTAAATTTCCCCGACTTTTGTTTATTAGTAACTTCTCGCTGCTCAAGCAGTTCAAAACTAGGTAATGCATGCCGTCGAAAAATTTAAAAAGACTGCGGTGCCGCGTGTTCACCTGTGCTTGGCTCTTCACTCATACGTTGCAAATTTGTCGTTAAAATTTCCCTGACATTCATTTATTCGTAACTTCTTGCTGCTACATATCGGAATAGCAGGTCAAAAATATTTAACGCATGCTATTTAACGCCTGATCTGGATCTATTTTGCGCTCTGTGGCTCCTGTAGTAGTTGAATAGCAAATACCATTAATAACGTTTCTGTTTTTTCTGTTTTGTTGTTTTTCAAAAAAACAAAATTCCTTAGTTTAAGTATAAGTTTAAGTATACATAATACACTTATTTAAAAAAAGTTAGCGTCAGAGAGGCCCGGTAATCAAGAAGTATTTTTCCCCCTTCTTCAGATAGTACTAAACAGCTGTTAAATTATTTTGGCAGTTATAAGAATGCTTATATTGTATTAATAAAATTTATAGTCTATGAAAAAAGTTTGATGACTTTGCTGATTGTTTTTAATACATTCCCTTAATGGCAGCATAATCTAGTATATGCATAACGCAACTCATTTCAACTCTGTGCGCCTTGTAATCCGGTGCACCTTATATATGAATTCATTGATGGTGCACCTTATAATTCGGTGCGCCTTATATTGCGGAAAATACGTTACACATTTTATGAAACCATGCCCGCCTCTTAAATTAATACTTGAATGTACTTCCTGACATATTTTGGATGACATGATAGAGCTGAAATCCAATTTCACAATTTACATTTCTTTTTGTACAAATGGAAAACATTTAAAATTAAAACTTATTTAATGTTGACTTTTTTATATGTATCTCTGACTAGTTCTCCAAATTATCAGTCACTCATTGTGTCTTATTCAAATTTAAAGTTAAATGAATCAGGAACAAGTGCACAAGTAGTGGAAAAGTTGAGGAAGAAACTCTGTAGTACTTACTGTGCGATGTAGTTTTTACTTTAATACATAAAACTCACGTCATCCATATACATATTTTATCACAGAAATATTTGTGCATGCTATATGTTTGACCAGGCAATCTGTAATCAAGCCATCTGCATTATGATGGCAGGACAGTATAAGTTTAAAAAATGACAATGTTCAATTGCTTTAATTTTATACATATAAAGTTCAATAAAACCCAAGTCTATTTGATGGCAAAACACTGACCTTGTGGCTTTATTTCAACTTGACAGTATGAGTTGTATGTACTGAAGATAAAACTAACAGGTAGAAAGATTTAAGCGCAGGTAACTGCATGTGTAAGTAATTCTATGAAATTGTTTGTTTGTTTTTTTCACCACAAAGACATGCTGAAAGACAATCATCAATCTGTGCTGAGCAAGTAAACAGATGTTGACGACAAAATTATAAGAGGACGTAATCCTCAATGGAAACAATGTCTCAAGTGTTGTGCATTTGATAATTGGAAAAGCTTTGATTTAGGAGATGCCTGATGCAGCGACTGGTCCCCTTTGGCGGAACACTCGTAAACACAATTACACTAAAGCTATTGAGAGACCGAATTTTAGGTTGATGTCACACAGTGTGCTCTGGCACCTCTGCTCTTCCACAGATTTAGCTGCTGCGAGTTGCCTATGTAAATTTTGGCTTACCCAAGTGCATTCCCTTTGAAAGATGTAGTCATCTCCGATTCACTGAAAATGTAGTGATATCAAGTGCGCTCTGGGCCCATCCCATTGAGAGGGATGGACTGGTAACTTTTGACTGTTTAGATCAGGCATGTCCAAGTTCTCAAAAGGCCTGTTTTTAAAGTTCCCCTTCAACCACACACCCGATTAAAATCATCAGGTCATCAACAAGCTCTGCTGAAACCTGCTAACAATCCTGTTCATTTCACTCAGGTGTCTTGGACAAGGATTAGATCAAAAACAGGCTGGGTAGGGGCTCCTGAAAATCAGACATTGGCACCCCTGGGTTAGATGCTAATTATTATATATAATTTTTTAACAAAATGAAAAATAACACTGACAGAGATAGGAAAGAAAAAGCATATTTTTCTTTCTGATGACAAACATGGTTTCCATTATATAAATGTTCACTTAGCGTACAACATGTTAACAAAGGCTAGGTTCACACTGCAAGGCTTCATGCTCAATTACGAATTTTTTGTGAAATCTTTTTTTTTTTTCGTGAAGTCAATCATATTTGCAAATAAATGCAAACTGTGACCTGTGTGTTCACGCCAAATGGGGCAAACCTGTCCCACATATGCAGAGGAACCCATGACGTCACACACACCGGGCACGCTTAATGGTTGTGTTTACGGAAGTACCACCATAGATGGCCAAATGGCTGTCATACCAGTCACACAATTTTCAATCTGTTAGAATTCAGGTGGAAAGGAGAGTGAAAATGCAATGGCATTGTGTGCTCTGACAGCAATGTCTCCCCTCACACGTCCCAGAAACACAGAAATCAGTTTGTTCTCCTTTCCTCAGAATATTTTTTAAAACTTCTTCACCTGGTCCGCTATTGTTGTGCTTTCTTCCAACAGATGTTGCCTTCTTGAGCTCAAAATTGTGACATTTGTTGCTTGTTTGTCACATGTGAGTCAGATGAATGCAACCTGGCCGTTCAGACTGAAGTTACAAGTCAAAAGATCAGAAACATATTGGGTTTAGTACCACATACCCAAGTGATCTGGGTCGCATTTGAAAAAATCGGATCGGATTGTAGTTTACCCTGCCATCAAAAGATCGGATACAGGTCGGATGGGAGCAAAATAACTTCAAGCTGCAGTGTGATCCTCGCAATAGAATGTGCACAACATTCCTATTGATGCACTCCATTAAACAAAGTAAGGTGCAGACACATTTAAAACAGTGTGATATTATGTCCCCACCACAATGACTCCATCTCCTCAGGAGTGACAGTGACAATGAAAAGCAAATCAGTTTTTGAGGAACACAACTGGAGGGGGTGGATAGTGCGGAATGTCTGGAGAGAGACACGGCCAAGTTGCCAACAACAATGAAATCAGATGAAGAATGGCCATGGGCTTGCATGCCCTGAGCAGCATGACAAATTTGTAGTCAGACAAAAGAACCAAAGTCAAGCTCCTCAGGATCACATTGCAACATACTGTCTTCACGCAAGATTGAGCTTCACACCAATCAAAGCATTCACAGAGAGATTGATGTGCCAGATAATTGGCTGCTTTATGTCAACTATTTTAGGAAACTAAGCTCCCTTTGGAGTAATCACTGGCTTGAATAGGAGCATCATGGAATCAAGCATGACAGGCTCAACGAGAAAAAAGACAATTTAAAATTTGTAAAAATAAATGGTAGGTGTGCTGTACCACATTCAACACACAAAGGACAGTAGAAGAGTGGAATAATGTTCACAAGGTTGTACTGGCAGATGGTAAATGTAACCAGATGGAAAGTATATGATACATTTTAAACCTGTGCCTCGCTTCTTTTGAGGATGGTGGAATGGCCCATCAAAAATCTACTGCCTGCTTACATTCAGTCAAATGTCCTTTGAGAGAAAAGATAGATTAATACAAAATATTTTAAAATCACCAATGATCCGTTATTCAAAATATCTGTCTAAATAGACTCATCAATAGACATATAGAGATTTGTTGATGCCTGCTTCTTTGAGTTTAGTTAATTAAAATTAGCCAATATTTTTTACTGAGATTTGCCATTAGAAATTATCTTCAATAATAGTAAACAGAGGTGGGCATTTTACATTTTTCTTGCCCTTAGTTTACCGTCCCGTCGGTACATGGACCCCCTTCCATCATCAATGGTTTGTCGTTTTTGGAAGAATTACCGAAATTTTCATCGTTGGTCTGTCGGTACGTCAAGTAAATGTTCTGCCACTTCCGTTGCCAAAGACCCCCTCCATCCAAGAAAGACACTAGACTGCAATACGCAAACACAAACACTTTGAAGGATTGATGTTTCAGACGTTGTAAAACCTCAGGAGTCCGTCCAGGCATCCATCGGTATTCTTCACTGCTTGAAAAGCCGTCTACTGAAATGCTTACAAAAAACAAAGTCCACATTTGACCACGTCATCTGTCCCATACACTGCAAATGAAAAGCACGGTTTTGCTGAGCTTAATTTACCAGATAATGCCTTTTTAAAACTTCCAGTCACAAGGAGGTGGGCTAAAACTTCAAAGTGAGATCATTGCGATGTGCCCATTGGTTAATTGAATGCTGTCACCTCTTTGCATGCAAAAAGGCCTTATTACAAATCCTATTTGAGAAGCAACACAACACAAACATCTCGTAAACCAAAATCCTAAACATCCATCCATCCATTATCTATAGCCCATTCTCCTCATTAGGGTCACAGGCCTGCTGGTGCCAATCCCAGCTGACTTCAGGCTGTAGGTGGGGGCATACGCTGGACAGGTTGCCAGTCAATCACAGGGCACACAGAGACAAACGACATTTCACACTCACAATCACACCTAAGGGCAAATTAGTGTCCAATACACCTGCCATGTATATTTTTGGACCATGAGAGGAACCCGGGATGCCCGGAGAGAACCCACACGGACTCGAGGAGAACATGCACACCCCACACAGGAAGGCCGGAATGTGCTAACCACTCATCCACGAGCCACCCTAATTGTAAACATTGCTTTTTAATTCAAGCCTATACAATGAATGTGTTAAGCAAGATTGTTTGCAGTATGCATTTCAGTTCATGAAACCATGACTCTTACACAGAGAGTGAGCATAGATTATCCAACTATACTCAGCTCTTTATGTGGGGAAAAAATTTTGTTCAGTGTAATACATTAAAGGCTTTTTCTCTGTAATTGTAGCTCCTGCATAGTAATGCTTCAACACAGCTAGTCATAACTGCTGCAAGAAGGAAGCTTGCTACCTATTTCTATGTTCATATTTCCATGCTCCCAATTATATATAGTTTAAACATTTGTCTGAAAATGTTGAAGATTTAACTGTAATTTAACTCTGAGGTACAAAATTACTACATTGACGGATGGTGACTATTACAACAACAGATTAAAATGAAATATACTGTTCTGTCTGGTTTAGTCCATTGTTTTAAAAATGTTTTTGTCATTCAGCGTTCCAAGGTCCACCTCTGATAGTAAATTTGTAGTTGGAGGAGAAAATAGCTTTATTGCTTGAGGAAAGTAAAAAAAAAAAAAATATATTGGCAGCCAGAAGACTGTGCAGACTGTGGATTAAACACTGCAGGATAGGCACACACATACACATCTTCTCAAATCACATCAAATAGCTCAACAGCATCTCCCACCTATTTATACACTCATGCAAACATGCTTTACAAATCAAATGGAGAGAATAAAAAAAAAAAAACATCATTCACAGAGGAGGAGTTGCTTGCCAATTGGTTAGACCATTCACGCAGAAAAAGATTTAAATATCAATGGAAATGGGGCCAGTGTGATTGCATCATTTCCGGCTCAGCAGAGATACTAAAATGCCTCTGGTGCCTGAGTAATTCAATACTTCATATAATCTAATGAGCATAAATGTAATAAGACTCCATTGCACTTGTTATCACCAGGAAATTGAGAGCTCTGATGGGACCACAACAGCATGTACAGTTATAATAATTACATTATGCATATCTGCTTAATTATGAACTGATGTATAATACGTAAGGAAGACCAGCTTTATCGTGCCTCTCCTATCCTGTGAGAAAGGAATTGTCGTATTTCCTATCTGTCTGACTAAATGATAATGACAAACAAAGGGACAGTGCGCCTTCTGGATACTTACAGGGCAGGGGAAATAACATTATTGATTCTTTTTTTAATTTACTCATTTTTTGTTTCATATATTGTCTAAGAAAAACCGGAATCGTAACTTCACTAGAGATTACAATCAGACTTTGAAAAGACACTGATGACTCAATCACACAGTTCACACGCTCATCGGCAGTGGGGGATGAAGAATCTTTGTGAAAAATACATGTTACATTGGTGTAAGGCTAGCAGGGCAAAAGCTAATGCACAATGACATTTTTTAAGTCAAAATTACAGCAACCATTTAACAATGTTTGTACAGAATACTCAGTCTTGGTGGCATTTATCTTAACAGGGACTTGGTAAGACTTGGTAGGGTCAACTCAAAGTTATACATGCAAAACTCTATTATGACTGTGAAAAAAAATATAGTTTTTGAACTTATTAAAAATAGAAACCCGAGAAATGACATTTACATAAGTATTCACAACCTTTGCCATGAAGCTCAAAATTGAGCTCAGGTGCATCCTTTTCTCACTAATCATCCTTGAGCTATCGCTACGGCTTAATTAGAGTCCACCTGCATGAAATTTGATTGGACGTGATTTGGAAGGGTACACATCGGTCTTAATAAAGTTCCACAGTTGACCATGCATGTCAGAGCACAAACACCAAGCATAAAGTTGGTGGCATTTCCTTATAAAACGATTCTCTTTGATTATTCCAAGTGAAACATTTGTAACACAGAGCTGATAGGAAACAGGAAAGCGTCAGCGAAGAGCAGATTAGCATCACACAACAATAGAGGCGATGATGATGAATTGAGAGTGATCACCAAGAGTGGCTACGGAAAGATGAGAAATGAGAGCGGAAACCCAGACAGGGGAGATGAGAGATGGGAGCACTGACATGGTGGCGGAGTGGGTCAGAAAGAATAAAAGGATGGGAATGATAGTCAGGGATAGAGTAGGTTGACGCAATGAATGAAGGGAGAAAAAGAAGGTGGATGTCCTCTTGGTAGAATGGCTCTGATTGAGGTCAGTTTTCCCACCGGTTGAGACACCACTTTAATCACCCACTGTCTGCCTCATCACCATGGAAGGGCTGGCCTCATCACACAAAGAAGGGGACAGTGTAAAAGAGGATGGATTACGATGGAAGAGAGATATTACACAACATTTGGGGGACGGGGTGTTGTGATGTCCACCAGTCCTTTTTCTCGTGCTTAAACCCAGAGGGCACAGAACGGATCGCAGGCCGCTGTCATCGACTTGGCTGATCTGCTTTAACGCTTGGGAGAGCATTTGCAGATATCTTACTGTATTTTGTTGACTTTATTTTGATTTGATTTTTTTTGTCACATTTTCCTTGACTACCATATCTTCTTGCTCATTATCTTTGTGTTTCTATATGTTCATGTCCACTTGTTCCCATGTTCCTACCAATTCCCACCCTCATCCCCAGGTGCACCATGTTGGCTTATCATTTTGCTTGTATTTTGGTTTCTGGTTTATTTAGGGCTTTGTTGGTTCAGTGTTTCTTTTACTGTTAGGTTGCAAGTCATATCATGTTCCAAGATGTGGTCAGTCCCCGCTCTACCTTCCGTGGTTCACTTTTTTGTATTTTTTTTTTAAACACTTTTTGTTGGGAGGGAATCCCCCAACTCTCCAGTATGTTTGTATGCACATTTTTTTCTCTTTGAGATGTATCCTGTTGAAGAACCTGAACCAGTGAACAAGTGAAAAGCCAAATACATTTTCAGTGGGAGTTTGTCTATAGGTTTGCAAGCACATTGCTCGAAGCAAAGCTTTCTGGAATACCTTATTTTCTACAACAGCGGAAAGTTACTCTAATCAACCCATACTCATTGTCCAATGCTGATTTCTCAGACTTTAACAGCGACAGTGTAGTTAAAGACAGATAAACAAAGCAAGGTTTTATTTCATCCCATTTCAGCAGCCAACCATTTGCAACTATGAATAGCAGTGATCAGGGTTTGCCGAAATACTTTTTTTGTTCTCGGGTAGTCGGACTCCTTCACTAAATGCTTTTGAATCCAAAACTTAGGCAAGTTGCCGTTTAGTGTTATTTAATGACACTTTTAAAGATTATACCTCGAGGGTGAAAAAAAAACAAAGCTCAGAATATGATTGTTGTGCACATGAGTCCAAACTATATATTATCCATGGAAGTAGTTAGTTTTTTTTTAAGATCGACCGTCTTTCAGGATCTGGCGCAAAGCTACGTACCATTGGAATCTGAAATAAATTTAGCTTACTTTTTCCTCACTTGGTATTGTTGTAATACCCAGTTTTTTTTCTAAAATCCATCATTTTTAAGTAAGGTGTGCCACTAAAATCTATTCACGTCATGTTTCTCATGCACTTTGATTTGAATCAATTTAAAATGTCCCCAAATCGATATTAAATTTAAAAAGATATATAGGCTGTTCACTACCTGTCAGCTTCTGTGCTATGTAGACCGTGCCATAACGTCACCACCCAGCTTGTTCTGGAAAGTCAAGCCTGCATGGCAGGACGCAAAGAAGCAAACAATGGAGGAAATTTAACCAGCAGTTGATGAAAGTCTTCTCAGGTTTTGCAAACAAGTGATGTGAGGTGAGGAAAGCCACACAACCCTGAACATGAGTGCAACATTTCACTCTGCTGCAGACGAATGCAGTGTGACCGTCACGGATCTGCTGATTGTGTAACCATTAAATGTGTCTTTTCCCTGTTGCAGGTTCCAGTCACGTTGAAACCTTGATAAGTATTTCTTCCGCCTTCCTACTAAATAGATAAACCAAGACAGGAAAAGCATTCATTCATGTCTTTTTTCTTAACGCTTCCCCTTCTCAAGGGCGACTATTCTCATTCTCATGCACACGAGAATTAAATGTGATATCCAGGAACAAATATTCATACAAAAAAGGTAATCAAATCAACACAAAGCTTCAGTACAGTCCACAAAAAAAAAACAAGATAAAATATAGTGCTAGGCGATATTACTGATATATTGCAATATGAAGTAACGTAGTACAATGTTCTGTTTCCAATATATCGCATATCAGTTTTGAAACGCCTTATTTTCATAATATTTCAGTATTTTAAAATAAATCCTCTCTGGAGTGGCTTTTGGATAATTTCGTCATATTATAAATAATGTTTTCCATGTATATCATTCCAATCCCTTCCAAAACACCACATTAAATGTTACGATAAATGATCTTTCGAGTGAGGCCATGTTCCAAAGTAAAAGTGGTTGCAGAGGAAGCAAGATCTATTGTAGTCACATTTTGGCCTTCATTCTCCCTCCTCAACGAGCAGCCATATTAACGAGCAGTAGAATCTCATGTATCTCAAATGGGAATGTTGAGATTTCAAGTTTTGTTTTGTTTTATTTTGTTTTGTTTCATTTATATGCCCAGTAAATTTTATAACATGAAGAAAAATAACATTTCACGCTCTGTCCATACTCCCAATTTAGCTGCTCACTGAAAAAAGCTTATTTTCAAATTTTGTCATAAATTTACTGAGAAATACTAGATTTTATTTGGGCAAAGGTTTTTCATATAGTGCAATTACATGTGAAACAACAATGTATCTTGTTCTAACCTTTTGTCATTTTGTAATTTTTATACGATAAAAGCTATACAATTTATAGCTAGCTTCAAAGAGTAACAGTTGTCCACATGCTTTTTTTGTGGGAAAAGGCATGCTCCCTAAAAAGCAATACTCAATAAAGGTTTAAAAAAAGACACTTTGTCTCCTTATGTTATTCTCTATTCCAAAGCAGACTGAAGTAGTATGACCATTCTTTGCACATCTACAGACTGAATCAGAAATCATTTTGAATCGAATTGAATCGTTTTGAATTGAAAATAGTTTGACTCGAAAATTGATTCTGAATCAAATCTTATACCTCAAAATCTGAATCAAATCGAACCATGAGACGCTAAAAGATTCTCAGCCCTAATTTAAAGAGTACCATGTAATCCAATGTAAGGGAATCCAATGTGAACAATCTAGTGCAAAGCCTCCAAGATTGTGAAAAAAAAGAAAAAACAAAGCAGACATGAAGATGTGCAAGTGACCTACAGTATATATAATATTAAGTTTAAAAATATATGTCAAATTAAAGTGTACTTACCGTGGTCGTACAAGAAAAACAACGTCCAAAAACGTTTTTCATGACATAGATTGCATTAAAGCAAGCTTGTAATAGCTCGTAGAACCTAGTTGTCACACCGTCATGGCAACTAATGCATGCAGCCGTACTTGCCTGCAAGGTAGAGCCAAACATCATGGCTCCATTTATTGCGGTTCAATGCAGCATTGGTCAGATTCCAACGAATCTTTGTTCGTCTCGCCCTTTTCCAGAGGTGGGCATTTCATCAACACTGATGGAAAATTCTGTCAATCGTCACTGACGAACGCTGACTCTGTGTCAGACAAGGCCGCTGCACAGTGCTCAATAAATAATGAGCTGGTCCATGACACTCATCAGGTCACATTCGTTCAGTTTGAATAAGCACATATCCATGTTCACGAGCATTTAAATGGCAGATTTGCACCCTTCGGATGTGGAGCATAACCCAATAACAACTAGTGGGTGCAAGCTCAACGGACGAGTCTACGACTTGACCTCATACCTATTTGTCAAATAAAAGGAAGCAGGGGGACCTCCGCATTGGGTAACTGGAGAGCTCTCCTTCTATAATCACTAAACATAAAGTCTTCTCCTCCAACTGCCTCCATCTAAGACTGTCTCTTGCATCCTTTTCTCTCATTCCAACTACCGTATTTTCCGCACTATAGGTGCACCTAAAAGCCATATTTTTTTTTTAAAAAGCTGATGGTGCGCCTTATAATCAGGTGCGCCTTATATATGGATCAATATTGAGATTGGGATTCATAGGTGGGGAATGAACTGATAAAGTAAGCTTTATCTATTTCTTTTGTGTTTTTACAGTTGAACAAGGTTGGTCATCTTGACATTGAGTTATTATGCTATTGAGAGGTTAGTTATCATTTGAGTTATTGCTATTCCTTTGAGTATTACTATATTGTGATTGAAAATTTTTAAAATATGTCATTAATTGAGGGTGCGCCTTATAATCCGGTGTGCCTTATATATGGAAAAAGTTTTAAAATATTTCATTAATTGAGGGTGCGCCTTATAATCCGGTGTGCCTTATAGTGTGGAAAATACAGTACATTCATGTCCTTTCACTACATTATAAACCGCTTTGGTCTTCCTCTAGACCTGCTGCTGTGCTCAAAACAGGAAATAAACAGTTGTTAATCATTTTTCATTACACAATATTTGTTTTTGTTCTTGATTTACTACTGATGATGGTTTAAATTGAAAAGTACACCAGAGTATGCTACATTTTGCAGCATATGATTTAAAAACTAAGATTAGTAGCCTACGTATTGCTGTGTTGGGTTTTGGATAATCTAGCTGACTTCTCTTTCAAAATGATGTTATGTATTATTATATGTAGGCTGTGTGTATTTCTCAAACAAACCAAATAGACAGGGATCATTAAAATGATGATAATGATAAGCAAAATATCACAACATTATGTACACTAAATGACTTGCCATCAGTTAACTCCAGCAGTTATTCTTCTTTATTACTTTATAAACATCAGGGTATTATGAGAATAAAATGAGTTAATTTGTGCAAGATTATCATAATCTTTGTTTCGTTTTCAGTAGAATAATAAAGAGTCTAGAAAGTATACTGCTGATTACACCTCTACTTTTTATTGCTCGTGTTAGAACGCATAGTAACCCTCAGTGCTCTGATCAGGATTGAATCCATCTGGGATCTTATATCCTGTGCCACCATTACCTTTAACAGAGTGTCTTATAAAATCTTCATCGCATATACTCTCCCTGTCTCAATCACTGATGAAAGCAGTGGCCGTAAGTAAAGGGCTACAGCAAGTACTTCCCTTCTTAAATGCAATTTTAACATCACTGAACAGCGCTGTGTGTCATACACTTTATAACAAACCGCATTTGAAGACAATATGCATTCATACAAGCAGAAAGCAAGTGATTGTGACATTCTAGGAAATAATTGCATCATTGTATAGGTTTTCTGAATGAATGACGGGCAGGGAGGAAGGATGGAATGAAGGAAGCAAGGAAGGAACATTAATGATTTACAGACATTACAATACATATAATTCACATCATGTTAAGTGTTTAAATGATGGGACATCAAATATTGTCTTATAAAATAGGTTAAGTTTGAATGTGGGCGGAATTCATGTCTTAATAGTGATACATTAAGCATGTTGGTAATTGTGCCAAACATTGACTGATTTTGATAGGCAATGTCTAAAAATGAACATTTTATGTTACTATAAGACTCAATTTGCATTGTTCACAGTGAACAACCAAAATGAGTCAATTTGTTCACAAAAGTTAATATTAGATACTTTGCATTAATATTAGATACTTTAGATCAGTGGTGTCAAACACATTTTTATTTTGGGCCGCATTATAGTGATCGTTTCTGTCAGGGGGCCGAAAAGACTGTGAATTCAAATACATTTTAAGTGTGTTGATCACACATTTACCAAGATTTGATATCAGAAGTCGGCAAAAATTGTTCAAAGGAGATTTGGAGAATAAGAAAATGTTTGTTTTTCTTCCCCCAAATTTTTAAAAGTTAAAGACAACTTGCAATTTTGGTATTTTAGTCAGAAACCTGAAGTCAAATCAGCATTTCAAGGGCCACAAAAAGTGAGGTGGCGGGCCGGATCTGGCCCCCGGGCCTTGACTTTGACACCCGTGCTTTAGATAAATATATAGCAGTAACAGGCAGTGAGTTTCACAACCGGGCCTTCACTCAGAACCTCACCAACCGCCAATCCAAACTAATATTATAACCCTCAAATGACAGCAGTTCACATTCCATAGTCACACATTAATAAATGAAGACAAAAATGTACACTTTATTTTACCAATTTAAAAAAAGTTTTAAATGCAGATAACCTTTTCCCTCATGGCATAATGGATGGATCCATGGATGGTTGGATGCATTCTTACGTAACTTTGTGGGTCCAGTTGTGTCTTATCCATGGAATCCATCAAATGGATGGATGGATTAATGGATGGATACAGCCTGTAGAAACTTTGTCACAGAGACCCTTGAAGTGCTTTTTTCTAATTTGAAGTGACAGTGTGGACAAAAGTCACCTCTTCTAATCTAATGGATGACTTGCAGATTTGTGGTCAATTTCATGCATGGCTGTTCATGTGAACGGAAGAAGGAAATGTCTTTATTTTTTTGTCTTTATGTGTGTGCGCGTGTGTCTACAAAATGACAAGATGCTTCTTGTTTACTCCTTGAGTGCAATTATTATTTTTTATTCATCATGCTGGGTTAAACTGAGTGCACCCGATTCTGTTTTTAACCTTGAGATGGGCACCACGGTACATGCATTGAAGAATTGTGGCTTAACTTGGGATTACTTTGCACAATAGGAGGTTGCATTTAAACGTGCGAGGATAAAACTCAAGCCAATCCTATATCATAAGGACTGTGGAATAAGAAAACATTTTTGATATCAAAGTAATACTGATAGTTGCCCAAAGGTGTACTCATTTAGGCCTGTATTTTTCTTCCAGAGATTGATTAATGGTCATTAATGGTTCACACACATTTCAGAGTTAGGTACTCCTTTTAGAAAGCACATTTTCAAAGGACCCCCAATGCAAAAAAAATAAAATAAATAAAAATAATTTCAGCAAGCGATTATAGACACAAAATGCATTTTGCTCCAGAGCCGCAAGTGGGTCTTTCATCCCTATGTTGCGGCTCTCGGTAGTTTGGGAAAAGAAATAATGTTTGGTTCAGATCAAACGTTTCTGATCATCTGATAATGTATATTCTAGATTTATTTACTAACATTTTGTAAATGTGCAACCAGTACCAAATGCCACCAGGTGGTTGGAACACACCACTTTAAGCTACATGATATACCAACTATAAAACTAACCATATAGAAAGTATATTAGTTATTGCACCACGTATTGAAACACTTTATTATGCTTTTACTCTATTCTCATTCACTTCTATGTTCCAGTTAGGGTTAGTTGCACAAAGGTAACCAATTAAACCAAAGCTATAAGGACAAGGAAGGAACTACCACATAAAAATGTTGCTCAGTTGACAAATCGCCAACACATCCACAATAATAAAAATAATTAATATATAATAACAATAATAAAGATAATCATAATTTGCAAACCATCAGTATTAGTAAAGCCCATCCCATACTGGTAAAAAAATCTGTGAACAATTTAGATTCTTAAATTGCCCAAAAATTTGGGTTGTGATAGGGTCCGTGACTGTACCTGGAGAAAAGCAACGCAAGCACTGGAACACATGCAAACCCATCTCATTAAACGAAGGTTATGTGAACAACTGGAGGAAGTTTTCTGTTAACGGTCTCTTTCATCGAGGTCATTTCATTCATCGATTCAATGCCCTGACTCGAAGAAGGTTAAGTGAGAGAAAGTCTAAATTATCTGATGCAGAGAGCCGCCTAAGAGAATGCAGAGTCAGTCAACCTGGTAGCACACTTACCACAACTCACCAGTGGATTTTTAGACTAAAGCCAAATGTTCTACTGGACTCATCCTTCTTGAAGCAAACTTGGGTTACAACAAAATATACATTTCTATTTATGCATTACCGACAGAATGATCTTTTATCAAACACAATCTTTCTCATTAACATGATTTGGCAATAATGTCAAATCTCACCCACCGTAGAAGTATGCTGACATCAGTGCAAATGTTGTGCTTTGGCCATAAATTTCTTCGCTAACAGGCGTTGTATGTGGTGATGCAGAGCATATTGCATAAAAGCAAGATTGTCAGCTAGTGCAAAAAGTCAGTCTCGCAGTTAAATGCCTGTTAACTGTAATGGGTGTCTTCACTGACCACAAAGCTGCAGGAAAAATCAAAGGCCAATTTCACTGGATCGCAAGTGACTGATGTAGGAATCATTCAGCTCAACATAAAGTGGATTCTTTATTTTATTTGATTACGACAGCAATGCTGTTACTCAGTCTGGCATTAGTCTAATCAAATGCCGTGATGGGCAAAGCCACGTTTGGTCCACTCGGTTCTATCATATGTCCTGCCAGACAGACTACATTAAGGAGATTATATATTTGGTGCATTATTTAAGCGGATTCTTCTGAAAGGTTTTGAGTAAGTAGTATTTTTCATTTTTGTTTTTCATTTGTTTCTCTTATTAATTTACTGAATTTTAATTTAATCTCTTTTATCTCAGATTTCTTTTGTAACAAATTGGAATTTCAAGTGTAAACTGTAACTTTTATCAGTTTTTTTTTTTTTTTTTTTGCAGGGTTCACTTTTGTTTTATTTTCTGGCGCCGCTAATATGGCCACAGCTGAGATTATAGCAAAATGGATGAGGAGGGTATGACAGCGGTAACTGTGTAGGGTTTAATGATAATGATAAACTTTAGTTAAATTAATGTACTGCAGTATTATTTGTCTGAAAAATGTATAGTATGAAGACTTTTAAAAATTTTTTTTTTATATTCACTGGGGGGGTGACCCCTATATCATGGTTTTCACTTATCGCAGGGGGGTCCTTGTCCCAACTAACCACGAGGGTGAGGGATCACTATATATAAAGAATTTTCTAGTTGAGAGGATGTCAACTTCACGTTTAGAAAAAGGAGAGGGACTTTTTTGACAAGGCATATACTGTATGTATAGTCACAAAATGAAGCTTCTGTGTTTGAGCGCTCACAGAAGTGAACACCACAAACACACAGACAAACACATGCAGCGGGTAATGAGGCCAGGAAGCAATTCAGGATATTGGCGTCTTGCTCAAGAACACCGCAAGCACTACTCCAAGGAACGCTGTGAGTGAATCGTTCATTCATTACACCTATTAACCCTTTCCGTACTATCGTTATTGGCAAAGGCAACATCTAGAGCATGGGTCCCAACCTTTTATCAGTGATGTAATTCTTATGAAATATCTTTTCATCCAAGTACCCTTTAGCCAGTGCAAAGCATTTTTGGGTTATTAAACAAAAAATCAAACATGCCAGTGTCTGATTTATGAAAGTTTAGTCCCTTTCAAAGTTTGTTCGTATTGGTCCACAAAAAGATTATCAACCAAAAGTGTCCTCTTTTGGATCATTAAAGAAATTGGTTAACAAAAAGAAATAACGTAATTATTGATATTGTTCCACAAAAAAATAATCAATATAAAGTGACAGACGTCTTCTCAAAAATAAATAATTATAAATACCTATTTGTCCCCACAAAAATATTAGACATAAAGCATCCTGTTTTGGGGTTACAGTAGAGCTCTGTTCACAAAAATAAACGATTAACTTGATTGGTAATAAATATTTGTCCCCCCAAAAATAATCAACATAATGTGTCAGACCTGTTCTCAAAAAGAAATAATTATAAATACTTTCCACAGAAAAATGAATATCAAAAATAAATCATGCATTTGACAGGTAACAAGAGGTGGCACATTAAAAGTTGGGTCAAACCATTGTAGAATGGAGAATCCGGCTTTTTAAAATACTGAAATTGAAATAGGTTACTGAACATAACATGCATTTTATGAACTTGTATTTTCCTGAAACATTAAATGAATGTAATAATTATTGTTAAAGATTTTTGCACGTTTGTTTGTTTTATTTGAAATCTCAAGTACCCCCTGAAGTTTTCTCAAGTACCATCAGGGGTACGAGTACCCCCATTTGAGAACCACCGCTCTAGAGTGCCAGTATATTTAGCATTTTAACTCATCTTTCAATGCCTATGAAAAGTCAATGTATAACAATCTGTGGCGTAAACTTATGGAACAGTCAGAACCTGGAACTCAAACAAAGCATTAGTATGGTACAATTTAAGAAAAGGTATAAAAATGAAGTACCAAAAGGTTACAGAGAAGAGGATGGGTCTTATGGACTATCATAGGATCATACATTTCTTCGGCAAATTTTTATATCATCATTTCGTATACAGTTCTTGCTCTTGCCTGAGCTCCATGTGGGTAGTTGGAATCCCTTGGGGCTCGTTGGTAGTGCTAAGTGTGTCTTCTGTTGTGGGGGTAGCTTTGCGACATGTTGTGGGATTTGACGGTCTGCTATCGTAGAAGAAGAAGCAAGAAAGAATTTTCTTGATTTTAGAGAAATTTAGGGTACATTAGAACTTCAGCAATGACTAATGAACGCTTCCAGCCATTTCGCCTGTTTAGAGTATAGGCTGAAAGTGACCAATGTGCCCAGTGAAGAGCTAATTTGCTTGTTGCCTGTGTGAGCTTTAAGGGCAAACCCCTGCTGTGATGAACTTCTCCAAAATGGCAAGCTCTGTCGCAATATAGTCTACAAAAGTTGCTAACTATTACGCTAAATAACTTGGACATTAGTATTTTTCCAGAATAGGCCTACATGGGGCAGAGTACTTATTCATATTTGGTTATTCACACTACAGATCATATATATGGATGGCTTCAGTTCATTTCAGATGTATGTTTCTAATATGATTTCCATAGAAAACCTACACAAGCAAGGAGAATACATACCAAGTCCACCCAGGAGGGCATGAGAATGAAAGCATGTGTGATAATCTTTCCAATCTGATAAACCCTGTAAACCTAGAGTATCACCATTCTAAACAGAAATTAATCATTTGTGAATACAGACAATAATATAAACAGTTCAAAGTCTACCTTGTTCACATTGCCATGCCCCTGTGTGAAGAGACATTATGGCATATTTTAAGTTGGATAATGTTCTTTTAATGAGGGTTGTTTATTTTACACTGGTAATTAAGCGTGTGTCATATTTACAACATCGAAGTCTATTTTACTTTGTTTACAAAATTACCCATCACATTTTGCCATCTGCTTACTTTTCTAGGTGTTTTTTATGCAAATAAAAACGCAAAGAAGAAAGTAAGAAAATGTGTGTTTCTTGCTATGTTTGTTCTTAAACCTCTCTACCGCTCTCTCTGACGCTCGTTGAAAAAAGGTCATTAATTATGACAGTAGTATAGTTACCCATTAAAACATCAACTGAGAATCTGATTGATTCAATGCTCATACACAATTGAGCCCATACTCGGAAAAAAACAAAAACAAAACATAACCAGAAAGGGGAGTTTACACTCCAAAGTCCAATTTATTACAACCCACACACTTCATAATATCTTCCCAATGCGCTCTTTCGTCCTTACCATAGCCATCCCGCTGCACACTCTCACGTGCATGTGGGGTTCACACACATGATGCTGGAAGTACGGTCCTCAGCAGTCAACAGATGATGAAGTTCGAAGTGGCGATTGTATGCTGTATTAAACTAGATGACTTGTCAAGGTATGTTCTTCAGGTCCAAGTTACAGTTATGTAGTAAGTAAAGTCAATCCCAAGTGCCAAGCAAGTCACATTTCCTAAAAATAATAACATGAGTAAAGTTATTACCATTTATAATCGTTATATACTATTATTAGCAGACTAGAGTCAAGTAAAATTACTTGAGTCCACCATCTCTGGTGGGATCTTTTCACATTTTTATATTTTACAAAAAAATATTATTATTTCTTAAAAATAATATATTTAAAAATTTGAAAACGACTCCACCTCTCAGAGCGGAGACCGTATATTCGCTTCCGGTTCTGGCCTTTTTGTGTAGAGTTTGCCAAAGAAAAGTAGAATCAAATATGATTAATAATGCCTATATTGTATTTAATTTAGTCTTTCATTAGCAGTGTCAGACTCTACACAGGGCAAAGAGCCTCAACACTCAAATGCCACTAGGAGAATATACTAACCTGTTATCCACTGCGCTGCTTTAGTTCAAATCAACGCATCATTTATTAACCTCATCATTCAATGTACAGTAAAAGTGTTCACTTTAATCTTTATTGGTACTGAAGTCACTGTAAATTTATTATTTCTTGCATTTGATTACACTGTGATGATGTGGAACCTATTCATTAAAAGACAAACGTGTACTTGGTTAGTTGTATACACAAGTACAAAAACGCTCACACTTCAACTCTGCTTGAACGGGCTGTTGTCCAAGGTGCTGAAAATTAAGCTCCTTTTATGGCAGTGGTTGAGTCGCAGAGGCTGCCACTGGTCATGGTGAGGAAGAGGCAAGCTGTGTCACTGTGTATGTGTGTACACTAATTCCAAGTTGAACTCCCGCAAACACTTAATCACTGTGTGGACTTTTGCTCTTTATAACTTTAAAAAAAAAAAAAAAACCTCATGCTGAATTTAAAGCCCTCTATCCTGCTCTGTAAATAACACATTTTATTTTTATGCCCTGACGGCACTTAATTTCACCTGTTTAAAAGGTACGGCGGTGAAAAGACATCTGGCGGAGAGTGATAAAGATGAGATGTCCTCCGGCTTCCTGACCCAACATATCCCCTTCTTTCTAAGCCATCCACCCCTCTCCATCATCCTCAATGGGAATCACTCAGATGTTTGACAGCAAATGAGGATAAATGGCAGACTTGGACTGTCAATTTACTTCCTCGTGGCCACCTAAAATTTGAAGGTAGGGGGTATAAGGGAAGAAAAGGATGTGAATAATGTATTAGGCCAGTGGAAGTGGGTAAAAAACCGTTGGGGAGGAAAGGTGGATACAGAAAGATGAGTGGCAGTTTGAGCCTGAATATGAGAGCTGAAAACAAGGTGAAGGAGAAGGAGGCGCCATAGAAGAAAATACAAAAAGGACAATCAGAAAAAAGTAAGGGTGAAATAGAGATGAGAGCAAATTGGAAGGGAGCCGAAATGTGAGATAGTGGCCAAGGTGGGCTCACAGTTTCATTTCGTGTATTAAAGCCAGGAAAATGGAAGATATAAGTTCAAAATGAAAAAGTCCAAAATACAAGTACAGGAGGAAGTAAAATAAAACTGTAATCCACAGTTTGTTTCAACTTTTTGCCATTGTTGGGGTGAGGGGAAGGCTCTTATCATTGTGTGCAGTGACTTAACATGTCCAATAAACATCATACGTTTACTGCAATAATTGTTTTCTGCGCTTGTGCATGCACAAACACAATCGAATGCAGTAGCTGTGTCTTTACCAAGATACAAAAGCTCACGCGGTTACCAATGAATCCATTTTGAGAGATCTACAACATTGTTTATTATTGTCCTTATTGCAGTCAAGGTTCAAGCCGGGTTCAGATTTAATATTATTAATAATAATACGTTGAACCTCTTATATAAATTAATTATTCAAACTGGAAAACATCAGAATGTACGGCTCTCGGATAACAACCCAAACGGATCGATATCATATTGATAAAGGTCACTTCTTTTTCTTCATTCAGTCCCAAGGGATCCATCACAGAAAAAATCAAAATAGAAAATAAAAAAGAACATAACTTATTGATGTATTATAGGTAACAGATTTACAAAATGGCAGATCAAAGTGTTGTATGTACTTTAATTTCCGGCACATCGCTTGAAAGACAAGGTGATGGCATTTGTGTTAATTTACAGTGATTTATTTCCGTTCAAAACCACCATAAAAATGTGGATGACAACGTACCACAATATCAAATTGAGGGGGAAATACATACCAAACATGTTGTCATTTATTTCTTTGTTTTATTTTCCTAGGAGAACAGCAGTCACATCCAACTCTTTTCTCAAGCAATTACTTTTAATTGGGTAACCTTTTCATTTGTTGAAGAGCGCTATTTTTAACTGTGCTTACAATGTTAAAGCTCCATGCAGAAAATCACACTTAAGTTGTGAGGAGGAAGTGAGAATCTGTTGCAAGACAAGGAAAACGTGCATACATTTGTCTTGTGCAGCGTATAATTGAACTTGGGACGATAGTGAATGTTAAGAAGTGAGATTTGCGTCTGCAAAATAGATGCAGCCATGTTTGTGTTGATTGGTGATGAGTCTTTTGCTGTGTATAATTTCTTTTCCCTTCTTTGCAGAATGTTTTCAACTCAGCCATATTGGCGGGTTGTCTTGCATGAACTGCCAGTTTAAGGTTATTTTTGGGATAGCTCTGCAGCTAAAACTGTGTGGTTGTCATCTGGTTTCAGATCAGAACTGTTAACTTGCAAATTCAGAGGCGAGTGACTCATTTGAACTTATCCTCAGAAGTAGAAGAGGCTCTTGGTCTTCCTCTCCTGTGTCAGTCCTCATGTGTGCCATTTCCGCTGTAGCGCTTGATGGATTGTTTTTGCATTTTTTTTTTATTTGACTGAGCTTCTACTTCTTAAAGTAATGATGGCCACTCACTTTTCTTTAGTCACCTGATTGGTTCTTCCCATAATATGTATTGTAACAGATGTCCAATTGGGCCATCACTTAACCTGTATTAACCTGACTTCTATGCAACTGATGGCCCAACCTTCCTCTAATCTCCAATCAAATCCATTTCTGGTGACTATTTCTTGAAGCAGTAATCAGAGCAATGGGTGGCCAGTTTGAAGAAACTAGAGCATAAAACATGTTTCAGTCATTTCACAGTCCACATGTGTTCATTTATAGATTTGATGTATTGATGCTTGAGAATCTACAATGTAAATACAGTGGTTATAAAAAAAAATGCACATATGTATAAGTATACAACCATCCATATATATATATGTGTGTGTGTGTGTGTGTGTGTGTGTGTGTGTGTGTGTGTGTGTGCGTGTGTGTGTGTGTGTGTGTGTGCATGTATGTATACACAGTAGGTGTCCAGGCGATTGCAGGGGACAGAGAGACGAACAACCATTCACGCACCCAATCACATCTAAGGACAATTTAGTTTGTCCAATACACCTGCCATGTATGTTTTTTGGAGTGTGGGAGGAAGTCGGAAACTGCTGGCTCCTCGGGACTGGCAATACTAAAAAAACTATGTGTCCTAACAGTTTGGAGTCACAAAAAGTGTGCAATAAAAGGGACAAAGTACGATTCAGGTTCAAACTGCATTTACAAGACATGAGAAAATTCACGTCACAGGAAAGTATATTGAAATGATCCGGCATCATTTACCTCATATTGAAACCACCAATAGCACTAAAGATAGTACTTTTATGAGGCTATTTTTTTTTTTCCAAAACAAGATCCTGCAGAAAATCTCATGGCAACAGGAGCTCGGGTAGAAACAAGACAACCATTACATGTTTCTTTTTTTTTTTTTTTGTCAGGCCTCCAGATAAGTCTGCCAAGTGAAGACACTTTTAGCAAGTTTCACCATGAAACTGCCATTAGCTCGATTAGGTTCATGATATGTTAATATCTTAGGCTTCAACCTCCTGCACTACCTTTCACTTGTTCATCGCTTCTCGACTTGCTGATGGTAGCGATACGAGATCTCATCATAGAAACACTGTCCTCTGGGAATGCTTAGTTCATTGCAGTATATGAATGGCAGCATGTCTTAATAGGAAAAGGGAAAAAGACCATTTAAAATTAGAGTCATATACTTACTTCAAACTCAATTTTTACACCACACAATTTGACCAAAGTACTGTATGCCTTGCGAAATGTTTGTTGCATTTCACAGAGCTGAACATGCACTGTTCGAGCACTCTCAGCTTTTGATCACCATCTCGTCACTGCTTTTATGAGTCTGTAATCCCGTGTGTAGTTTGACTTCAGACTTTGCCCACAGCTGTGCCTTTGGCCCACAGCTGCAGTAAGACTTTATTGTACATTTTATTGACTATGTGAGCACGTTGGCATTCAATTATTACAAGCAGTTTTGGATTGAGGGAGGATGTAAAATAGCAATACATAAATGAAAATGATATCACATTACACCTTTTTAATAGGGCGGGCTTAATATTTGTGTCTACAAAATGCACCTGGCTAACACGTAAATAGAAAATGATAACATTGTGTATGGACATGTCTCAGCTGCTTTGGAGATTGATCGTGTCTTTTATTATTTTTATTATTATATTTTTTTTTTGGTCATCCAGTTCAGTCTATTGTCTATACTGCGTATCCTCATAGTGGTACAGTATGTGCGGAGTACATGTCATGTGTGACAGCATGCTGATTTTAATCCATCCATTATCATAACTGCTTATCCTCAGAAGGCTTCCGGACGTGCTGGAGTCTTTCCCAGCTGTCTTTGGTCAGTAGGTCGGTTCACCTTGAACTGGTTGCCAGCCAATTGCCAAGAAATTTGAAAGAAAAAAATGAATGCGTATACAGTAAAACTTCTCTACAGCGAAACCTGCTTGTATAAAAAAAATCCCCATTGTGAAAATAAAAATCCATGCATTGAATTCTTTCCCTCTTTCTTCCTCATTAAAGGAAAAATCCCCTGTTGCATGATACAAAATGTTTTTTTCTGCATTTGCGTTGCACTGAAATTCATGACGGCAAAAAAAAAAAAGCCTACAGCAAAAGTAGCTTGGTTTAGAGTTGACACGCCAGCACGCGTTTTGTACCACTTTATACTCTGAGCACCCCCCCCCCCCAAGTCAGACGATATTTTCCCATACTCTAATTGGCAGTAAATTGCATACAAACAACACTACCCTATAACTGAGGTAGAGAATCCTTGTCGATTCAAACGATCTAGACAGAGTCCTCATCTCTCTCCAACGTGGAATAGTTTATGGTATTTATATCACGGCATTCATTTTCAGATGAATCATAAAGGTGTTTTAAATGGCAGACCTCTATAACCAATAGTTTGCCCACCATGCTGTCCATTTGTAAGAAAATTCCGGAAGATATGCGTTGCGCAATATCCGTTCCCCGTGAACTCCACGGGGGAGCGTGGTTGCCTAAAATAACGTCATTTGACGGACGTGTCAAGCTTAAAACAAGTTTAACACTTGCAGACAGGATAAAAGTAATAAAGATGAAAGATGGATGAAGCAAAGTGAAAGACATTATGCAAGAAATTGATGTAAATATGAAAATGAATGCTTATTGTAGATTTGGCAATTTCTTAATTTTTTTTGTGTAAAATACATAAAAACAGGTTTTGGGTGTGAGACAGCAGCTGGAGGTGCCCTTGAGCAAGGCACAAAACTCCCACAGATGCACTCTCATATGATTTATAGGCCAAAACAAAATCAAATTTATTTTCTACCAACATTTGCAAGAGTTGAGGTTATAATTCACAGTTAGATGTTTTTGTATTGTTGTCAAAATGGTTTACTCACAATGACAGCACAGTAGTTCAGTCTATTTTCAGTGTTTTCAGAGCCACTCTTGGTTCATAAAATGTAAACAGACTTTGCTATAGCCATTTTTAAAAGGCCACGACAGTATGCTGAGGGGATTTCCCTGTCCTCTGTGTTTATGTGTGTGTGTGTGTTAGATGGATTTTGATCTATGCATGTTTTGTGGTCACTGACATTGAATGTTAAAAATTCCTGCTTTTAAATGCTCTGGACAGAAAAGGTACATTTTCTATTATATTGGTCTAATAAGATGATGTGCTCTTCTTTGGAATTTTGGCACATTGATAATATCGCCATTAGATTGGTCTAATGTACAGTATTACAAAAATGAAATTCATCTTCCAAGGGGGAATAAAATGCCTTAATTTCTCAAGAGCTGCAATGTTCACCATAAGGCTTGAAAGCTATGTTCCACTTACAAGTGTGAGTCAGATTGCAGTGACATATCTCACAGAATTTTCCTCATAACATTTGTTTTTTTCCTGGAAAGTTTAACGGGAAACACTTGCACAAAGTATTGCAAAGTGACATCATATTAGACAGTGTGTCCAGTAGAAGGCAGGTATGTCATTGGAAGATATAGCTCAGATACGTCTGGGAGTGTGAATATTGTTTACAGGCTATGTCCATGTCTGTGAGCCTTTATGTGTCTGTATGTGTTTGTGTGTGTAAGTGCCCTGATGCTGGATGTGTAGTTCAGCCCAAGGGAGGTAAGTTATTGGACTGACCTCTGTAGTGTGACAACAGTAGAGTCTGAGGCAATCTAGAGGACCAAACATCAGCAGCCACTAGCTACCAAAACACATTAAAGATTAAAGCAGTCGCTCAGAACAAAGCCACCAGTGTGTGTGTTTTTGGTCTAAGTGGACATTGCGTGTTTTCGCTGTACGTTTGGACCCTTGCATGTGTTTGTGGATGTGCCTGCGAGCATGTTTGAATTTTCAGTCATTGGTGTATGTTTAGATGGATTTGCAAAATCCAGATTGGCTATTGTATTCATGCATATATATTTATGCAATTATTTTGCATCAAGTTATACAGCCATCACAAAATAGTCTGTGTGACATAGTACTCCTACATAGTATTATTTGATGTTTTTATAGTTTATGTTATTGGGGATTAGTTGTATAATGCACAATTTAAACTGTAATGTGCACTACAATATTTCTCCATTATACATTCACCCATCCAAGCTGGCAGCCAGCCAGCCATTCTTCTCTTTTCTATCACATTTGTCCTCATTAAGACTGTGCCATCGCGGTGTAGGTGCAGTGTTGGGCAAATACGTTACTACAAAACTTTATTGCATTATTTATTGCATTTTTTACTTTCGGGTGAAAAAAAAAACATTGTAATGCACTGTGTTACGCTCATTTGTACCAAGTATACTGTATATATATATATATATATATATATATATATATGCATTACTCACAATACTGTTTAGGTACAGCCTACTCCAGCTGACTTTAGGCAAGAGGTAATGGTAGGGTATACATATTTTAGACATTCTGAATTAAATCAATGAATACAATATTCAAAAAGGTGTTAAAACATAAAAGTTGATAAAATGTCACAGCTACTGACATATAGAATGTACGATCATATACAGCATATGAGCATACTATAAGTGAATCCACAAGTCACATTTTTATCTTAACTTCATGTTGTACTTGTTTTATCTTAGAAAAAGTTCACAAACATCATTACAGATGTTTGAAAGAATTTGATGTAAATCTGTGCAGTGATTTAGATCTATTCAGGAACAGAGTGGTGTAATCAGCCACACATTGGCATAATTTTGATTTTTTTATTTTCCTTGTAATTTAGTTTACAGTTGTTTTTCAAATCATGTAATTTCTATTAAAGCGTGCAATGATTTGACGTAAACCACTCGGTTTTGGGAATCAAAGTTGAAGAACAGTCTTAATTTCCACGGACACCCAGCACTTACGCACACGCGCACTATGTTTTTGCATGTGTGTGTGAAAGGAAACTGAACCTGGGGGAGGAAATAAAATGAGCATGCGGCAGTGAAAAGGTCATAGAGACCATTCCAGCCAAGGCAAACAGTACCTTCTCCTTAATCTATATTTTCTTATAGAATATGCCTGAAAGCAAATTGCCTTTTGTTCCTTAAAAAAATGTAATAGCTTGTCTTCTTTTGCATGTAATTGTAGGTCATGTATGACTGCATTCAAATGCCGATTGAAAAAGTAAATGCATAAGGTTCTTATCTGATGACGACACAATCAAACAGAGTACAGAACATTGAGCTACAAGTTGTATTAAAAGAAAATGATTGAATAGCAAAAGGTACCAAGGAGATACTCGGAATGCCAATGAGACTACAGCAGAATAATGAAGGACAAAAGCCTGAGTGAATAATAACTTGGGGTGGGGAGCTAGTGAGAGGGTCATGGAGAACATTCAATGTAATGAAGTTTAAAGCTCCTGAAGAAAATTAAGATATTTGTGTTTTGTATTACATTATAGATGTTTGAAAATATTTTATGTAAGTCTGTGCAGAGATTGAGAACTGCAAAGTGCTCACTTAGTCAAAATTGAGTCAAAATTGGAATAATCTTCATCAGGGCCGCCATTTTCCATATGTACATATGGACCTTAAAACATGTTGCAATTTTCTGTTTTTGTTGTTGTTGTATTTTTATTTCTATTGTTCAAACAATAAACTACATATTTCAAATAATGAACAAAATAATATAAGTGACAGTTTGTAAGAGTGTAACAGTAAACAGGAATATTGTCACACTGCTCACACAAATACATATACAGCCTATATACAGCATATACAAACACGTCTATGTTGTCTCCAGTAAAGACAGAAAATTCAAGATACAAAAGGTGACAGTGTTGGCAATGTAATTCTAATATGTATTGGTCCCATTTTTTATGCCTTTTAATACATGTATATTGTTCATTTAAAGTGTTAAGGAACATTTTGAGGGGCTTGGGACGGTTTAGGCTACTTACATGTAAAAAGTGGCTCTACTTATGAAAGTATGACATCACGAAATTACGTCCGGACCAAATTAATTTCATAGGTGGAAGTAGCAGTGTATATCCAGAATACGGACAACACGGGCAATGAACTGAGAAACAAAAAAGGCAAAAAAATGTGATGAGGCCTGGGAATCACTCATAGGTAGGTATACTGCTACAGTTCATACTACTTAGTAGTTACAGTCTTACAGTATCCACCAACTAGCAACAAGCTAAAATGTCAATCAATGCCTCAGGTTAGATATTGTTACATTATCCAGTCACTTAAAATATGTTTCAATTTGGGCACCCTCTGACTTGGGTTATGGATACTCAAAGGGGTATCAATGTACCCTGATCTTTATTATCCAAGTATGTTGAAACAGCAAAGGTATTTGTCTCCGGTAGTATGGGCCACTTAAATATTGCAGTATTTCACAACAGTCATAACTGTCCTTAACAGCCGGATTGTGTTCTTTTTCTTTTATGACATCGCCAGGACAGACTTTGATGAGTGTACGCGGGACTGATCCAATAACTACAATAAAGAATTGTTTCATAGCTCCTGTGGCAGCCTATGGTTTGTATGTCTTTGTTTTTATGCTGTACTTCCTCTCGCTATGCCACCTTTAGTATTGCTAGATGCTTGTCTTCAGATGCCTGGTGGTTGGATTGTGATGCACTTGTGTCAGGCAGTAACATCAAATCTTGAAATGAACATTATCTGAGTGCTTAATGCAGTGATTCTCAATTATACTTTGCAAAGCCCCCCCCCCCCAGAAAAAAAAATACTCTGCCCTCCCCCCCACCAACAAAAAGTAAGATCATTATCACTAAAAATTGGTTACGTGTACCTAAAACGGTATCCTTTTTAACATTGACATTTTTTGATTTTTTTAACAACTGTTAACCACTTTTTTACAGCTATTGTACAGGTTAGACGTTTGTTGAAGCCAGGGGTGCAAAACATATCCACGGGCGAGTTCAAATGGGTTTAATCCAGACCGCAAGATGATTTTGTAAAGTATAAAAATTATCTGATTTTTTTAATAAATGAAAAACTCTAAATGTTTAATGATTATTACTAATGATGTTGTCATTTTACTATTTTGGATGATTTAAATTGGTCCGGCACACTTGGAATAGATTTTCCTCTGTAAGGCCCTCAAGCAAAACAAGAAGTGCATCAAAGTGTCTGAAAAAAAGATGGCAGCCCTTAATTTATCGCAATTACATTTCACATGGCAAAAACAAATCATTTTTATATAGAGCCTCATAAATAGAATTGAGGTTGAAATGGGTTAATGTAATATTTGCCCAACATAACCTCGGACAGCACAGTTCTAACTTCTATTGAATGCTACAACATTGCGACAAAATAGGCATTTTTCCGCTGAGCTAATTCTGTTGCAATGTGTTTTCAGGCGTTACTCGCCACATGCACTGAACTAATCAGATTACATTTTGCTTGAAAATGTGTCTGTGGTTTCTTGAGGCCTCACACATACGCAAGCTGCTGTAAACATAACAATCATCATGCACGGGTTCAAAAAGCTATTCCATCTTTGACACAGCTGCTTCCAGCCAAGCAGCATGCCCATCTGTACTAACGTTTATGGTTGATGGGAGACCTTTTGGTTTGCCTTTGCCAATTACAAATCCCAGAGGAGTATCTACCTGCAATGACATATCAACCCTTTTACCACCTCCTGGAACTGACCAGTCACAACAAGAGAGAATTTCAACATGCGACACTGCTGTAAATGACTCAAGTAGCACCGCATGAAGAAAAACAAAGGAAGAACAGATGGTATGAACGGTTTAGCAAAATGGCTGATGAATAAAGAGATTATCAAACAGTTGTGACCATGACATGACCTTTTGCTTCGGTTACGTTCACTTGAAACGCTCATTGTCAAAAACACGTGTCTTATGTAACCTTACCACCTGCTGAATAGGATTAATCGCAATTCATTGTGCAATGGCTTTTGTTCACCAAAGTGAGAAAGGTGTCCAGTGATATTGTACTTGTTTCAAATATAGAATAATTGACTATTTACGTCATCATACACACTATTTATGGACATATAAGTAATTCTGCAATATTTTGATCTTTACATCAGAGGCATTTCACATAAAATGGAAAGCAAAGATACTCGGAAGCTGAAATTTCACCCAGATGGTGACGACATGTCAAAGTTAAACCTGGCATGACCTCTGCTGCATTCACACCGAACGCGATCGAGGAGTAAAAGCGGACAGACAAGTATTGCCGCGAAGCGAGGAACAGAGAGTAAAAAAGAAAATGTTGACTCTGATACATCCCAGAAAAGTGAAAGTTCTCAGCAATGCTCTTCTTTCTGGATCCACTGTAAAGTGCAGAGCAAACTCTCTTCCCTCACCTCCCCTCGCGCGACAAAAAGTGACTTCCCAAAAGTGATCATCTTGACCCCCGCGACAAACGCCTCGTGTAGAGCATAAATGACGCCCGTTGTCACGTTCAGTGTACACGTAGCATTTTTGGTTACGCTAACAGGAGTGTGCCAACCTTTGGCTAAAATACTGCAAGAATGATGTGGCAGAAATTGACCCAACTTGGTCAAAGTACTGGACAAGGGTTAATACAACACATATACAGTATAACAATTATACTTTGGATTTTTATTTTTTAGTTTTATTCCAGGAATGAAGAAGTTGTGTGTTTTTGCAATAAATACATGCACAAAAATCATTTGCATTTGTATATAAAAAAGGATACTTTAAGAGTTTGCAGTTATTTCTAAACCATTCCAAACTACAACCACAAATATTTTTAAATGGGCAGGTTTTACTTTTGAATGAATGGCCCACATTTGAATGTCACAGCGTTCACAGAATGACCAAAAATCAAACTAAATGAATTTAAAGTGTCATATTTGGTATCTTATATTTTTAAAGGTCATGGCAAACTCTTGTGGCCATGCAAAATACAGCTAAGGTAAATTAAATATTAAGTTGACTGGCTGGTAATGAAGACACATGTGTGAGTAAAATGTTGGCGTGTGTGTGTGTGTGTGTATGACGTGAGCGCATGTGACAGAGTGAACACATTGGTTGAGAGGTGAAGATGGCCAAAGTGACAGAGACAGATAGAGATTTCGAAAGGCTACCGTTTCTTATCAGCAAAGGTCACTCAAGCAATTACGTGACACATTGATTTATATCCCTAGAGGCAAGGCATCCTACAAAAGCACCAGCAACATGCTGATTCACAAACTCCAAAACACACACATGCACAAAGCCCCTATCAATCTGCTTCCCATTCCTAATTATTATTGTTTGCAGAGGACGTCTTATGCTTGTTAGGTCATGAAGGTCTTGGCCGCAGTGAGACCACTCTTCTTTGTTGTCTGTCATGAGATATTCAAACAAGTTCAAGTGAACCAGAATTTTCAAAAGCCAACTACAGTAACTGAGGGCATCAGGCCATTTTCATATTTCTTTGCAAACATGCATTAAAGTAGTCAATGTTTGTGTGTGAGTGTGAGCGTGAGCATGCGTGTGTGCGCCTACATACGTATACAGTCCTGTCAAATGGTTCATTAAACATTGTTGTCTGCTGCGGTGAGTCACGGTTTCTCAGGGCATCTTTTCATCTTGGCATCTGATGCACAGGAGCACTTTGATATGCACACGTCCACTCACATTACAATAGATGCCAGACATACATGGTAATGAACAGCTGGAGCTGATTTAGATTGACGACAACCTAATTTTACATATTCGACACACACATGCACACCTGACACACACACACACACACACACACACACACACACACGCACACACACACAGCTTGCCACAAATGGTTTCATGGACAGATTTTAAATATCATAATATGATCATTGTGAGTTTGAATCCATTTCACTGACTTAAACTGAGGCTTACTGTTTTGTCAAGTACATTGAAGTAGCACCTGCATCGCAGTTTTTGGTGAGTGGGACTTGTTGATAGCTAAGTCTACGGTGTCCCTGTGATGCCAGGGTATGAAAAAAAGCGCTAATTCGTACCCTCAGTTTACTAATCTGTACGCTCAGTTTAGTAATTTGTTCCCTCAGTTTACTAAACTGTGCCCTCAGTTTTTTTAATCTGTACACTTAGTTTACTAATCCATACCCTCAGTTTACTGTAAATGCTGTATTGAAGGGAGGTGTCCCAGGGCAGGGGTCACCAACCTTTTTGAAACTGAGAGCTACTTCTTTGGTACTGAGTAATCTGAAGGGCTACCAGTTTATGTGAAGACCCTGATCATGATATTGATCGGCATGGCTCGGTGGTAGAGTGGTCGTCTCCCAGCTGAGAGGATATGGGTTCGATCCCCGATCGTCAAGACAATGTTGAAGTGTCCTTGAGCAAGACACTGAACCCCCAGTTGCTCCTGATGCTGCGTCATCAGTAGGTAAATGACTAGTTAGTGTAAAGCACTTTGAGTACCCTATATAAGTGAAAGTCCATTTACCGTTGATTTCTCACTATAATTTAGAAACAGCTCTTGTAAATATGTCAATCAAGTGTAATATGTAATGTAGAGTATATTTCATATATGCAAAATCATTAGTAAAATTCCCAGAAAATCACAATGTTCTATCACTTGTAAACTATTTGCAGAACAGGTCTGCGGGCTACTCATATGATCCTCGGGGCTACCCAGTGGCCGCGGTCCTCCATGTTGCTGACCGCTGTCCCAGCGTGAGGACGTGAGAGCAGGGCAATGAGAGGGAGCACATGAAGATTGGTCTGCTCCCAAAGAAATACAAGTTGTGTGTGTCCTTTCCGTCTCACAGAAAGTGTTTGGAACACCTCATGTGGGACAGGCATCTTAAGTAAAGATGGAAGGACAGTGGCAGATTTGAACTTTCACAATCAATAGATCTTAGTCAAAATGTCTAAATGCCAATGATGTGGTAGGGCGTCTAGGTTGAGTGTGCATGTGACTGTTAGTTAAACCCATTCAAAGCATTATTTGACATATTACATAATTTCTTGGTTGAAATATTAGTATAGTTTATTCTTTAGCCACTCACCAGTCTATCCAACATCCACAAATGGGCTCTTGACCTCCTTACCTGAATAATGCTGAGTGAATGCATTGAAGGCTTTTAAAAACCTGTATATTCCTTTCACTTGTGAACGTTGAGAAAAAGTTGTATATACAGATATTGTTTTTGAAGAATGAGCTCTTGGTTAGAGGAGATTTTAACACGTGAATTCTCCAACTTGTATGCATATGATTTCATGTTCTCAGAATGAGTTTATAAGAAAACACAACCTTGGTGAGTTGAGAAGAAAAAAAAAAGAGAATATTTTGGTTCTGGGGCAAGAAAAATTGACGAATAAGCAGCCTCTTTCTTTTACAGTAGCAAGAACTACTTGGGTTGAGCATGTAAAGTTAGAAAATGAGGTTTTATTTCTAAGCATAGAGAATACAAGAGAAGAATAACTATGATATAGATCACAGGGTAGTTAATCTTCCTGATGATTCTCTGTGCTCTGGAGATGGTACAGGCAATTAGCTTGACAATAGGCATTTAGCAGGCTCCCTCAAAAAGTCATCTATCAATGATGAAGTGATTGACAAGTCTGACAAATATCATAAAATAATATCCTTTTGCAATAATTTGATTGATGTATGATATTTCTTAATGCTGAAGTATGGCAGGGGCGTGCGATCTAAATTTACTCTGTGTGATTAGTCTCAGTGTATCAGCATGAAACTGATATCTAGTACAACTACAAGTATTTTTTTATTAGATCACCAATGTGCATATATATATATATCTATATCTATATACAGTATATCTATATATCTATATATATATATCGATCGATTATATATATATATATATATATATATATATATATATATATATATATATACCTAACATTGCACACCTGATTTTTATTTGTGCTATTAAAAAAAGGCCAGATTAAGTTTCTGAATAAGGAGCTCGATTGCATATTCACTCGAACAGATTGTGCAAGCTGTTTGCAAGAAAAGTGGTGTAGACAGCAGTTTTCAAATGGGGGTGTCTTGAGCTTGAGGTAGTGCTAATGCTGATTAGGTGTCACCTTGGAGCATTTTAGAGAGCACTGCAAGCACAAAATATAATTTAAAGGGCTTTATTTTCACCATCTGAAAGGGCTGTTTGTGTTATTTTGGGCGTGAACACAACAAATTAGCTTACAGGCCAATGAAGTGGATCCTCTCACTTCCTCTGAGATCAAAAGCCAAAAAAGACTTGCTGGAGTACATTCAGAAGATCGAACTGTTCGTAGTCAGGAATTGTCCGTATAACCAGAGATGCATTTTACTGGTACGTTGGTATGTATGTGCGCCATTAATCACTGATGCGCAACATTGCGTGCGTCACTTCCTTATTTTCAGCCATGACAACAACCAAGCGTGAGCTGATCATGTTCTTTTTCTCTTTCCCTAACAAGTTGCTCCAACATCTACCAAGATGAGAATTTAAAGTGTTCTCGCTCATCTCCACAGCTGGCAGACAAAGCATGTACGCCTGATACAGGGTTGAAAACTTTGTCATCCTTTACTTGACAAGTATGGAAAGATTACGTAAATATAGCAAAATTTAAGGCTAACAAACAAGTTAAGCGAGAAACAATAGCTAATAGCCCTCTTGCTAGGTGGTGAGACGAACTGCAGGAGCAACGCAAGCTTTATGTTCCGTATTTTCCGCACTATAAGGCGCACCTAAAAGCCTTAAAAAAATGCCGATGGTGCGCCTTAAGATCAGGTGTGCCTTATATACTGATCGATATTGAGATTGGGATTTTTAGATGGGGAATGAACTGATAAAGTAAGCTTTACCTGTGTCTTTTATGTGTTTACAGTTGAACAAGGTTGGTCATGTTGACATTGAGTCATTATGCTATTGAGAGTTTAGAGTTATTGAGTTATTATTGTTATTACCTTGAGTATTAGTATATTGTGATTGAAAAAGTTTTAAAATATGTGATTAATTGAGGGTGCGCCTTATAATCTGATGTGCCTTATATATGGAAAAAGTTTTAAAATATGTCATTGAGGTTGCGCCTTATAATCCAGTGCGCCTTATGGTGCGGAAAATACAGTGATAGTCTTCTCCTTCCTTTTCATAAAGCTAAGCATGTGCATCTCATGCCTTCCTATTCTGAGGATATTTGTTTGTTTACTGATGGGACTTCAACTGGCTGACTGGGTTGCATTTCATTCTCGTCAAGGTGTTAAAGACATTGTTTTTGTCACGTTTGAGCATGGCGGTTTGAGGCAGTGTGGGACATGGGAAAGGTGGAACCAAATGCATGCAGGACAGACTGGGATGAGGCTCAAAAGAGGATATTTAATAACAAACGAAAGCAGGGTTGGAAAGGACTAAAAAATACAAAGTACAACCAAAAAACGCTAAACTCACCTTACTGGGGCAACAAGGAACAGGAGGCAGTACGGGAGGATGGATACAAGGGAGCGCGAGGCAACACAGCAGGGTGAAGACCTACGACAAGGACCAGGCAGCGCCGAAAATAAACAATGACCCGACAAGAACCGAATGCAAACTGGGAACTTAAATAGACTACACACTTAACGAGAAGACACAACACAGCTGGGGGAGAGACGGAAGGCAGAGGAAGCTGATTGGATGAGAAGGAGGACAGGTAAACAGGCAGGTGGACAAGATCAAAGTAATGAGACACTGACAGCAAAAGGAGATGCAAGGGGAAAAAAAACTTGAAACTAGAACTTAGGAACGTGAACAAAACCCAAAGAAAACAACAAACCCCAACCACACATGACAGTTTTTGTTGTTACTTTACAGTTGATGGAGAGTTTATCTCTGACGTCCTTGAACTAAATAAACTGCGTCCCAAACAAACGATGCAGGCCATAACTGATGAACGTAGGAAATGTTTCGATGACGCAGGCTGGCTGTGTGCACACACAGACGGTGCGCTGTTAATGTGAGCGACACTGATAAGGACATTGAGGAATACTTTTTTTCTTTTTTTTTTTAATAAAAGAAAAGGGTGCGGAACAAATATTATGGCTTAGTAAATGTGAGTAACCCACAAGAAAAAAAAAAAAGGTTGTGCACTCCTGTGTATAATGTTCCCAGGGCTATAACAGATGAATACTGTGACGTAGGCACTTGGAGACTTCCTTCCAAACCAACAATACATGTCCATGTGTGAACCTGCTTCTATAAGGTTGTGAAGTTTTGTCTATTTCTCAGGTAAGTCAGGGAAAAGGGATGTCAATTTGATCAGATTTTTCTGATTACATTCTCGATTCATTTTATTGAATCAAAAAAAAAAAAAAAGGGTGATTTTCAGCGCCCTTAATTGGCAATTATGTAAACATGATTTCAGAACAACTCAAGTCACGACTCACTGCTTGCTCTTTGGGAGCAAAAGTTTGTCAAGTATACTGTTGTCATGACTCTGGTTCCGGGGAAAACTTCAAAATAAAAGCTTCCTAAGGCCTTTTATATCCATACATCATTTGGTATGGTACCTTTTATTTCAAGGTACAGTTTTAAGGTGCCGTTTTTTTTGACTGGTCGGGTGGCATAGTGGCAGACTGGTTAACACGTTTGCCTCAGTTCAGATGTGCCACGGTTCAAAACCAGCTTGCCCCAACTTTCCTGTCTGGAGTTTACATATTCTCCCTGTGCTCGTGTTAGCCTTCTCTAGGCACTCTGGTCCCCTCCCACATTCCAAAAACATGGATGGTAGCTATATTGGACACTGCAAATCACACTTATTTGTGAATGTTCCTGTGAAAGGTTGGTTGTCTTTGTGTGCCCTGTGATTTGCTGGGAACCAGTCCAGGATGTCTACCTGCCCAGAGACAGCTGGAATACTGTAGGTGACTATAGAAAATGGATAGATGATTGGCCTTCTCATCATATTGTGATCTGTGTTAGTGCCATGCAGAGGAATGACAAGGAGCACATTCTCTTGTGTATTCTATTGCACTTCTGGATCACAAAGCCAAAAAAAAAAAAAAAACAAACAAAAAAAAAAACTGATTGACCCATCCCTATTATCGCTATGGCCATCAAATCCAAATGAAAGAGAAGACTTTCCCTTCACATTAGCAGTTAGTAAGAGCACATTCTACAATAAAGCAAAATGCCGCTAACAGTTACCCGAGTATTCATGGAAAAAGACGTGGTAAAATTCTGGATTCTGGAGGGGGAAAAAACAAAACCATGACAGCATAAACATAATAGCCTGCTGTGTGTGTGCGTGTGTGTGTGTGTGTGCATGCATATAGACTTTACAAGTTGTTCTTTTTTCACTCACTCTTGTAAAGTATGACCAAATCTTCAGGGGTTCGTTTCATGCTACATTGTGACGCGACGTACGTGGCGACGTCGTACCCGATGCCCAGAACACAAAGAAAATGCTGTCACTTTGCTGAAATGCCCAAGATGAAGCGACAAGCTCTGCCAGTTTCCAAAGCATGGTTACTCTAGAACGAAAATCTAGATAACACAATTTTGCCTGGGTGCATGTGTGTGTCTGTACTGTTTTAGATTCTAAAACATGCATGATTATGGCTCTCAAAACACCAGATTTCAACACCCATTGTTATAGATTGTTTAAGCAATCTAGATTGTAATAAAATTATAGAATAAAATGCAAAAAAAATAAATAAATACTGCAGTTACGGAACTTGAAATTGATTACCATCTGAAGTGATTGCTTGTTAAAACAAAATCTGCCCACAGATTTCAAATGGCGTGTTAATGCATTAACCAGTGGAATAAATTTGATGACAATTGATAGAATCAAGGCTTTCCAAGTTTGTTCCGATCAATATGATACAAACAGAGAGCTCAGTTTTCATTGTTCGCCTCCACTGAGAAAAGACATGCATGTGTACATTACTAAGTCTAAAAGCAACTCAATACCCATAATTTTTTTTTTGCCTGTAGTTAGATTCCATGCTTACAGTAAAAAGGAAATGCATTATATGTCATCTATCAATCACGGATTGACCATTTACTTAGATGGATGGCATTCAAAATTTCTTTTTCATTCATTTTTTGCTGCAGCCCTCATTGCTTCGGTTTTTATGGACATTTCGCTGACAGCTTAAGCCAACGTCAGGCCATGCATCAAATGAGGGATGCTCTTTTCAATAAAACCAAATCAATGTTCTCTTGGGTATGAATTTAAAGAAGTGAGCTTATTGAAAAGCACTAGTGCGTGGCTGACAGAAAATAAATCTGGTCAACGTAGAAATGAAATGAACAAGGAAGAAAGCAGTATGAACTTTTGAGAGCTTTTCCACCTTAATAACTTTCAGGCAATATACAGTACTTAAGGGACACAGCTAATGTTTAATTATCACATCACACGTGCAAAATCCAAAGCATGTAGGCTACCAATGTGCTTGAGGTACTTTTGAAGGATGATGGGCCTTTTGTATGACCTAAAATAGACTATACAGACAAAGGTATTGACTATTTACACGCAGAAAAAAATGTTATGTGAGAATATATATAGTGTGTCTTCTGTCTGCAGCTCTTCAACTACCATTATTTTGGGAAGTTTATCTGAAACATTTGTGAGGTTGTTGGTCACTAATGTTGAATGAAGAATTCATTCATTCTCTATGGTCATTAATCTTAAAAGTGTTTCACTGAATTCAAGTCAGGGCTAATTCTTTTACACAGGACCCTTTCAACCACACCTAATATACACTAGGGCGGTGGTCCTAAACCACAGGTCCGTGGCCCAGTACGAGTTGATCCACAGACCGCACCCGAAATACTGTTTTGAAACTGTTTAGTTTAACAGTTAATTCATTTGTGCTTTGTTGGGTCGATCTTTGTTTTTTGGTGCTGTTGATATTACATTTTGTAGTGAGAAGGATGGTGTGGTTTTGAGAGCAGTCGGTGACACACACATTGTTTTGTCGCTGTGAAATCAGGTCCGCGACTGTCTGTAAGTTGTACTTTCTTTGTAAGAATGTTGATGTATGATGATATGCCCAAAAATAGTTTGTCTGTTGATCCAACAACTTGTGACTGTTTATAACATGCTAGATAATATTAGTTCTTATCTTCATCATGTTATATAGCGCTGTCCTGTATGCGTTTGGGCTCGCTTTTTTGTTTGAGCCAGGTATTTCCCTTGAAATTAATAGCTTTTCTAATTCAGTTGTATGATTGACAATGTAATTTGCGTAGTTTTTCTACAATTTGAGTATTTGGTTCTCTGTTCTGTTACAACTGTGGTTTCATGGATTTTTAACAGCTTCCTCCAAAAGTAAAAGACACGCATAATGAGTTCACTGTCCATCCATCCATCCATCCATCCATCCTCTCCTACATTGACCTGACTCGAGTCCCTGAAAAACAGCTCCAACAGGGAAGCCAAGTCGTCTCTCTCCTCTGCCACTTCGTTCCGCCCTATTCCCGGTGGTAATAAGACCAGAAAAACCTCACCAAGTAAGCATGCTAACCAAATGCCCGATCCACTTCTGCGGACCAATCTCAAAATGGAGGCGTGGGAATATAGATTGCTCTATCGAGAGTGTCGCCTTTTTGCTCTGCTCCTTCTTCAGCATGACAGACTGATACAGAGTCCACATTACTGCGGATGCTGCACCAATCTGCCTGTTCATCCCCGTTTTGTTCTGCCTTCCCTTGTGAACAAGACACAATTATATTTGAACTCCTCCATTTGGGGCAGGATCTTATCTCTGACCTCAAATGGACACTGAACCCTTTTTCAATTAAGAAATAGGGTCTCAGAATTGGAAGGTGCTTTTTATCATCGCAGTCGCGTCACACCTGGCTGTGAACAATTCGAGAGAGTTGGAGATTGCGGCTTGATGAAGCAAACATCAAAAGCTGAGATCAAATACTGAGGTCACCAAACTGTACCATTCCAATAACCTTAATGCACTTAGAAATTCTGTCCATAAAGTTTAAGAGCTGAATCTATGACAAAGACTAGCCTTGGCAGAGTTCAACCCTCACAGGAAATAAATATGACTTACTGCCAGCAACTCTAACATTGGTTGTACAGAAATCAGCAGCGTGTATCAAGGGGTGTAGTGCCCTTAACCCCCGAGATACTCTCTCTGGTTCCTCTATATCAGATGACACGTATCCGAGAGCCACAGTGTTAAAAAGGGGGACCACCACCCCAGTCTGCTAATCCAGAGGTATTGTCTCCAACGTCCATGTTATGTTGAAGAGGTGTGTCTACCAAGATAGCCCTACAACATCCATTACCTTGAGAAATTACCTACAGATCATGTCCACTTAGGGGCTTTGTTGCCAAACAGATTTTCAACTATCTTGGTGACATTAACCAAAGAAATGGAAGAGTTTGACTCAGGGTCCCCAGACTGCTTCGTCGAAGGAAGATGTGCCGTGGAGTTGAGTAGGTCTTTGAAGTATTCTCTCCACTGCCTCACAACATCAGCCTCACCCTAGCTCCACTATAAACAGTGCTAATGGTGCACTGCTTTTCTCTCCCAAGACGCCTCATAATGGACCAGAATTTTTTCAAAGCCGTCCAGAAGTTGTTTGGCCTTGCCAACCTTCTACCACAGGCAAGTTTCTGCTCTGGCACCCGCTGAAGCTGCTTTACGCTAACAAATGAATACTCTTCAGCAGCATTTAGGGTCCTACAGGCCAAAAGAGCCCAATAACACACTTCAGCTGACAGTATCCCTTAGCGTGAGTGTCTACCAGCGGGTGCGGAATTTCTTCCTCGACAGGCACCAGCCATGTACATCTGATACAGGGTCGAAAACTTTCAGTCATCCTTTATTTGACAAGTATGAAAAGAACACGTAAATATAGCATAACGTATGGCTATCAAACAAGTTAACCGAGAAACAATAGATAATAGCCATCTTGCTAGGTGTTGAGACAAACTGCAGGAGCAACACAAGCTCTATGTAGCTCTTTCTCAGTAATACTTTTGCTTTGGAGTATCCTTACTATGGTTTTACACATCCATGAGGGGTTTCCGAGTTGTCCTTAGTGTGGACCCTCATTTAGTATCTGATTGTCATGGTAGACTCTACCATGGGCATAAAGCTGAGGCATAACATTACAAACATACATATTATACGTATACAAGTACTGTACATAACACTTGTTTTTGAAAGAGCATAACAGATATGTCTGCCAAATTTGGTTCTTGTCTGGATTTTTTTAACCCTTAGTGTCATCCATTCAGTTTCTCATCTATGCTGTTTATAAAAGTGTGTATGCAGATTTTTGTTTATGTACCTGCCTACCAGTTACTTTTTGTGTATGTTGTTTTATTGGGTTAGTCAATGAGCGAGCTTGTTGAGGCATCTTACTGTATATTTGTTGAAGAGCGAGTTTCCTTTTGTTGGACATGAAGGGTAATTGCAGCCTTTGTAGATTGTGGAAGCAGGTGGTGAGCCATCTGGTGAGGGCAGGTAAGAGAGGAGGATTGAAGCTTTGGGGACAAAGGAGCTTCAAGTGGCAGATGCATGGATGGATTTACCCCTCCATCAATCACACTAAGATAAACAATTCCAGGTACAAGAGCCTTTGGAGCCATAGTCAGAGGCATCGTGCACATGATGCTAACTACACACTGTTGATTAGCATGGAATTGAATGTGATGTGTTTAGATGATTTCATTCTAGAATATGATTTAGAACACATAGTAATGACTTTCTTTTTTCTCAACTCTAACATTCATTCCAAGCACAAAGCTTGGTGTTGCTGTTAGGGGTGGATATCTTTGGCTGTGTCATGGTTCAATTTGATTCCAAATTTGGGGTCCCCGATTCAATTCAGAATTGTTTTTTTTTATTCAAAATGATTGGATACACTTAAAAATTATTCATGCTTCATTCTGTAGATGTGCAAAGAATCATCATACTACTTCAGTTTGCAGAGAAATAAATTGTCATTTTATTTTTACACTTATTAAATTTAAATTTAAAGAACATACCCATAGCTAGTGGATAACTGTATCTCTTTGAAGCTAGCTATAAATTGTATACTTCTTATAGTATGAAATAGCTAAAGGACAACTGCATCTCTTTGAAGCTAGCTATAAATTGTATACCTCTTATAGTATGAAATAAGATGAAACAAAAATAAAAAACCATAGAATAAGATACATTGTCCTTTCACAGGAAATCACAGGACCAAAATACGTTAAAAACTGTTGCCCAAGTGAAAAAAATAAATAAAATAATATAAATATGATAAAAATATTATACAATTCTTTAGTATAGTATAGACAGTATTTATTCATTTACATGTTTTGAGTAATATGTGTTGGATTAATTTGGAGTTTGCACGCATTGTTTGGTATTTTATCTTATTTTGTTTATTTTCTTTTGTGGACATGCTGAAGTTTTGCGTTGTGTTGAATACAGACCATTTGCTTTGTGTTCCTGCAATAATATTTGTTCCTGAGGAGCACATATAATTCACGTGTGTGCAATATATAAAAGCGCGTTAGAACGAGGGTAGTTGCCTGTTATGAGAGAGAGAGAGATAGAGAGAGATGATGAATGAAGACATGACTGAACGCAATTCCTGTCATTGTTGATTTATTTAGGAGGATGGTGGAAAAAATATTTATGACTGTTTCAATGTGTTTGGGATCTGAAAGGGAAAAGCCACTTATATTGTTTCCAATCAGTAGATCTGTGATGGTCAAACTCCATTCATTAGCAGTGGAGTGAAACGTTCACGTCCGTGTGGCATTCATTCGTCACATAAGTTTGCAAAACATGACAAGACTGCTTTCAATGAGGATGGGGCGGTTGAATTTCATTGTTCATTGTTTGTTTTTGTACGTCCTGCAGCACAGGCCTTACTTACCAGAACGGGCTCCCTGGTGATATGATGGCACAGTGCTCCTCGGACTTAGTACGGAAGCTGACAGGAAATGGATGGATTTGGTTTTATAAATAACTTAGGGGACAAATTAGGGACATATTAAATACATTTAAATTGTGGTAAATGAGAATCGTGATTCATATGTCTATCGATTTTTTTTTTTTTTTTGCACGGCCCAGTTGCCATGCAGCTGATATGGCTGTTCATTTGTTACCTGTATCAAATGGTGGCTCTTTTGTTTTTGTTTTGTTTTGCCTAAAGGTAATAGTTGCCATGCAGTTGCTATGGTCCTTTAGTTTGCTTTATTATGTCATACAGGATTGATGTCTGGAGGGACAGAGTCTAAGGTTCTCAGTGACATGTCAGAACATGAAGAGCTCAAGCTGTCTTTTTAGTTCGTCAGAGTCTAGGTTTCTGAGTCTAGTTTTCTTTGTCTAGTAGTCCACCTCTAGTTGCCAATGCTTGTTGTGGTTTTAATAATTTGTGTACAAAGTCTATCTACTTTTCCTGCCAGCTTCTGGAAGAAAACCCCTGCACCTCCTCTGATAAGTGAGAAAAAAAAAGTTAACAATGGCTTTTTTGGAGTAATTTTTAGGAGGATCTTTTCAAGTCAGTCAAATATTTGGCAGCTATTGAATATTTTGGTGTTAATCATCCATCCATTCATTTTCTATGGCCGCTTATCCCCACAGGGGTCGCAGGCGCCTATCTCAGCTAGCTTCAGGCTGTAGGCGGGGGTCACCCTGAACTGGATGCCAGCCAATCGCAGGGCACACAGAGACAAATGACCAATCATGCGCCCAATCACACCTAAGGACAATTTAGTATGTCCAATTCACCTGCCATGCATGTTTTTGGGGAGTGGGAGGAAGTCGGAGTGCCCGGAGAGAACCCGCGCGGGCTCGGGGAGAACATGCAAACTCCACACTTTGAATTGCGAGGCGGACGTGCTATTCACTGCGCCAACAAGCCACCCTAGTGTTAGTCATGAGGCAGATAAACAAATACGATGCTGGTATTTTTAGCATGTCTCGTTCAAGTCTTTTTGAAGTGGACTAGAGCACACATTGTTAAAGTGATCATCAATCATCAGAGCAGTTTGAGAGTTGTTTTTTTTTGTTTTTGTTTTTTTTTATTTCCAGGCCGTACCTGTTGAAACATGACACTGTTTACATTACTTTGAGCCCGTGATCACAAGTTAATACTATCTTGCTCTGATCTTGCACAAACAAAAATTTATCTTCAGCGTGTTTTGTGGCAGGGTCTTACATGGAAGGCATGACATTTTTTGTTTGCAGCAAAGTTCTGTGAGCCAGAGATGTTTTGACGCCAACACTTATTTCTGGCTTTATGCAAATGAAACTAACACACTTGAATATAAGTTGCATTTTTCTCTAACTGAACTTTGCAAAACAAGGCTCACATCAGCAGGGCAGTGATGAATAATTATGCATTATGCTGTAATTGCTTTGCTGGTGCTAATGACAAGGTGTAAAATACTAAAAGAACTGTAGAAAGGGACAAATAATGATAGCAATAAAGTAATAATGATCATTAGGATGAGTCATGAGAAAATCTAATTACCATAAATGCAGAGATAATATATTCTACCTATATTTGACATTTCCTAAGATGCCATAATTTAGTAAATCTAGTAATTTAATCATTTAAGTTACAGGCCAGCAAGTCAACAAAAAATTGTCTTTTAATATTATCACTGTAACTGTATGAAATGAAGAAAAAAATTTGGAAAAGGGCAGGAAGAAGAAAATGGTCTGATAATGATGGGCGTTTAGTTCTTTAAAATGTACTGAATCGTAAGAATAAGTTCATTTAAAAGAAACGTTCAAAAGGTTTGTTCACCATTCTGGTCTGCATCCAATATTTCATGATGAATCAGTTCCATTCTGTCTTGTTTGGGATTTTGGCAGACCCTGCAACACCTCACTTGGCATTCCAGGGTAATTGTATTCCATGCCTCTGGCGCATCCTGCAATTTTGTGACCAAAAGTTGACAAAATCATAAACCACCAAGCAGATCTATTTCAAGGCACAGGCTCAATGTTATTTTGGCTGATTTGATCGAGGTTCACCGGCACACCCCCACCCTGTGATCGCACGGAAAAGAATATGGGTGGGGGGTGTTGACCCATCTAGACACGCGTTCCGAGTGTGGATGGCCCAGTCCATGCCCATCAACAGCGGCCAACCGAACATCTTCCGCAATGAAGACCATCTCGTAGTACCTTTTACATGTATTCTTTCTCTTTAAAGTGTATTCTTTCTCTAGAGAGAGAGAGGGAGAGAGATATCAGAGGAAGAGTGTCCTCACAGTTCAGGGACCTGAGTTCAAATACACCTCGCTCCTGCCTTCCCGTGTGGAGTTTGCATGTTCTTCCCAAGCCTGCGTGGGTTCTCTCCAAGCACTCTGGCTTCCTCCCACATTCAGTGACGCGGTGAGGTTAATGGCTGGGGAGGCACTGTCGTCTTCAGTCGGATTTACAAACATCATAGGAGCCCTCCAGAAAAGCGTATTCACACATTTCATTGGCAGCAGTTAACTTTATGTTTAAAATTTCAACTCTGCATTCTTTAAGCATACAACAAGTAACACAAAAAAACACATTTACTGGACTGACGTCTGCGACTGTTTCGAATGAATCATTCTGTATTCATTTTGACATGCCAAAAAATAAAGTGGTTGTCTTCATATGCTTAGCTAGCCTGTCATCTTTCTCAGCAAAAACATGTAAGTCACAACTAAGTCACAACATAGTTGCCACGATTGGGTGACCGTGTACTTCCATTATTCCCAAGAAATGCTAGCTGCCCTTTGGTCGAGGTAGCAGGTGGTATTAATGAAATCTTTTAAAAGCTCGGTTCTCCTTTACCTTAGCTTTGTGGACTTCCTTGACATCCCAAGAGTTTTTCCCGCCATCTGGCTTTGGGTGTGAATAGTTGACTGCTCATATTGACTGGTGATTTTTTTTAGGTCAATAATGTGTTGCGGTTTCGGTGTATGGTGATGGCAGTACAAAAATCTGGGCTTAAAAGTGCAAGTCCTTCTTGCAATGCGTTCGAGTACAGTTTGCTGCAATCAGTGACTTATTACTGAGGTTTTATGATTAAATGGTGAGCCTAAACACATTACAGACGTATTACAAGACTGCTAGCATTGCGTAGTTTGTGTAGGGATTATATGATCTACTGAAGGGCACAGCAACATGTTGCCTCACAGGGAGTCTCCTCTGTATTTGAAACAGACTCATGGAAATGTTGCTGTCTTTAGTGAATAAAAACTATTTTAATTTTGGATTCAAATGGAAAGTGGTTTAATAAGTCCATTGCAGCAGTAGTCATAGTTCTTTTATCAGCTACAGGTGGGACATTGGGCAAAATTAATTGCTGTTGTTTCTGTCTCTGATCCATAACCATTTAGGGTTTAAGGCTTAAACTTTAAGCCGATTGGGTGGTTGGCCCAATGCACCCCAGGCCTGTTCCCCACAGGCCAAAGGCCTAAGAGACCAAAGGTGGGCTCCACCTGGTGTCAGCAGGTGGTCTCCCATCCAAAAACTAACCAGGCCTGACCCTGCTAAGATTGGAACATTCTCAGGGTAGAATGACTGTAAGCGCCTAGTACTGTAAGTACAAACCAGCCTACAAATCTTAATATTTATTTTATTTATTCAATAACTAACCCTTTCTTCTTTTCAAGATTGATAGATAGGTGAGGCTCCGCATCTCCTGCCTACCCTGACTGCACATTACCGATGTGTATATATCTATATCTATATACAGTATATGTACAGTACGACCACAGAAAAAGCCTTGTGGAGCAACCTTTGCTAGGGTGCAGCCATAGTTGTTTACTTACTTCAATCATACCCTATTTTGCATGCTTGAACCTTTCAGAAAAGCACATCTGACTTTTCCTGGGTGAAGTTAGGTGTCCTCCATTTTCTGCCATATTTGGACTTACCATGCAATTCAGGTGCAACACATTTAATGGGATGGGAAAAGCTGATCTGATTGCCCAATTTTAGCTAGTTGCCTTGATGCCCAGATGGCACAGACCACCTCAGTCAACCAAGTTGCACCTGTACCAACTCTGTGTCCGGCCCCACCCTGGGCACATCTGTGCCATGCTCATCACTCAGATTTAGGCCTGAACTTGACATCAGGACCCATAAGGTAAAAAAAAAATGTGTTCATTGAAAATGTTCATTCATGAGGACTAGTCATGATTTCTATTAGAAATTATTTTAGTGCCTTTTTATGCTTTTTTTTGAATGATGAAATGTTTGGATGAACCTGCCTCCATGACTATTTGTTTTCATCTTTCAAGGTCCAGCATCATGTGAAGAATCAACTTCAAAATGTATGCATGAGAGTAATGTATTTAGAGCCTACTTCCAGCTGTTCGTCTATTCAGATGAGACACGACAAAACATAAGGAAAATGTTAGAACTCAAACCATCAAATTACTGACTGGCTATGTGAAAATTTCTCTGGAAACCTTACACCTTTGGTCTTACTCTTTGTGTTATTCACCTTCGATCATTTTCCAGTCTTTATGGTCACAAGATCATATAAAGCACTGCTCGACACACCACATCATATCGCTGATTTCGGCATTAGCGTTGGAAGAAAAGCAAAAACTCCAAGAAAAAAAAAAGCTTGAGGCATATGAGAGCAAATGAAGATCTGCCAGATGGACAATTGTATGCTGCTGTTGAAATCTAACCATTTAAGATTGTCAGTGCTGTTATGCAAAACGAGCACCTTCAAAACATAATAACAGTACTATATCATGGATATAGGGCATCAACAGCTGAAATTAGGCTCTATGCAAGAAAAACTAGGGATTTTCAATTCCACTTCTTTCCCATCAATTTTCTCTATTGCTTGCACAGGCCACATAAACCTGTAGACAAACAAACAACCAATCATACTTTTTTACACTCACATTAACACCTACGGTCAATATCAAGTATTCAATTAGCTTTTCTCTTTTTAACATTAGCTAAAATGGTAGGCGACTCTGCCATCCCGATCTGCCTGCCATCTTACTGCCTCTCCTATTTTTTTTCCAAAAACAAATTGCGCTAAAATGAAAAAAAAAAACAACCCTCAAAAGTAAGCACAAAAACACACTTTAGAAAGGACAGAATTACTAACAACTTATTGATAACAAGACCCAGACTTTCTACTTTCTTAATGATGTCTTTGTGATTCCGACTGCCATATACGTTTTAGACTTGCCATGCTAGCATAACCTGGGTAGTGCGTTAAGCGCCATAATATGGGCTTGAGGAGGGGGAAAAAGGAGGGGCTCAGGCAATTGGTGATCCATTTACTTGACACAAGTCTGGCTTGAACCGTGTTAAAGCGAAGAATATACAGGTTTTAACAACAAAATAGCAGGCAAATGTCTGGATTACGTTTCAACAAGAAAGAAAGTCTGTGCTTTGGAAAAACATGACCGGTTAGACAGCCCTTGCCTAGCTTGAATAAATATCCATGTTGGCCCACTCCTCTCTTGACTCTTCCAAGATTACTCCATTGTAGCTATGACAACAATGATCTGGCATATCACTCGGTGAGGCAAAGAATGGCCCTGTTTTGGTCACCCTTAAAATCTAAGTGGAGTGATTTCGGGCAAACTGTTCTGACAAATCCTAGATAAGACATAAAAATTGGAACACCAGCTATTGATCAAATTTCACAATAATGCTCCCTTTATCCATCAAGACCTCAGTTTGGCATCTCAGAAGATACACTGAGATATTTTGATGCTGGTTGTTAACTGTGATTTCGGTGGATTCCATCAAGATGGAGAAATATATATGAGCTCTACAGACATGTATGGAGGATGTCATCGTCTTCATTCTTAAATCTGACAATAGTCTGGGAGAGTTTCAAACACATATGCTTTGAGACATTGTCATTACTAAAATTTGGAAAGCTTTGTTTAGGATTTTGCTAATCGTGGCCGACTGGACCGTCTGTAAACTTCCAGAGAAAATCATTGTTACAACAATTAGAAGCAAATACTTACTTGGCCTTTCGAAAGCCATGCTATACCACCAGAGAAAAGATCAATGATAACTGCACACCCCGTTGGGCAGTAAAAAGGATTCATTTACTGTACCTAAAAAGACCATCAGACTCACCAAAATGTATGTCTAGTTTTAAAGGTGCAACTTTTAAAATGTCACATTCACGCTAGGCTACCAGTAAGTTGCTTGTGAAAGAATATAATGTCAAGCCTTGACTTGACGGTTCACACTCTATGCAGGTGTCTTTGTTTTGTACTTCACTTAAGTGTCAGAGTGAAACTGTTAAACTTCACACTCTGGCCCTGGATTTCTGATATTCTTTTTCATACAGCTAGGGTGTCAACTCAACTCAAGTCATTTTCTTTTTTCTTTTTTTTTCTATAGCTCTTAATCATCACAGGGACTCAAAGATTTTCCCAAGTGAAGAAGAAATCACAGAGAACATCACCAATTCACAAGGCATCCCCCTGAACAAAACTTGATAGTACGTTGATACCACCGCACTCACCTAGAACAGCAACAGTTTGACATTTAGTGGCTTTAATAGATGGTGTGAAAGGGGCTGCATGCCGGGTTTTTTAACTGAAGGTTCCCCGAACACAGATGATGGCAGGTTGCCTCTGTCCCCGGGCTTTTTACTCAACATTTCAAACAGCCCCTGCATCCAGGGGGTGTCTGCATACTGACTGGAGGAAAAGGCACAGTTTAGTTCAGGTATTGTGCTCAAAAAATGCCTTTCAGCTTTATGAGTTCATAAACACTGTATAACTTAAACTATACTTCATTGAGGTCATCTAATTGACTTTATGACCAAAAAACCCAAGAACGGTGAGTTTCTTGCACCGGTTTGCTTCAGTGACTAAGTTCTTGAGTGTGGCCCACATGTTTGTATTCACACTCGGCAACAGTGGGTGAAGTAGCTAATTCATATCAGACTGATGATGTATGACAGGATAGGAAAAAAAAACTGCACTAGCCCTCTTGTTCAATAAGTGGTATTCACTAAGTTGAGTGACAAACAAGCAGGATGATAAACAGAAAAAAAAGCACCGTTAACGCCTTGTCATTTGTTACGACACCAGAATCATCAGATAAGTTGTTTCTTTTGTTAATGTTCAGCTACTAATAAATGTGTATACTTTATTAAAGCTCTGCAATTCAGCGACAAAGCTACAAGTCACTGATAGAATAAGCATTTCCATATTTCAGAGAAGGTTTTATGACTGTCCTCATAAAAATACACAGGCTGGGAAGAACCGTCTTTTCTGACCCCGATGGATGTACAATAAATCTGCTTCAGTCCTTGCTTGGTCCTTGTAATTTTTTTCAAGGCTTCGTCTCACAAAGTACACCTCAAAAATGCAGAATTGAGCACAGTTTTGTAAGGGAATGCCTAGCTATTCCTTTGAATTTCTTGTAGCTGACGGAAATTTCCGTTGGATGTTCTCGGGAGAGCCTGTTCCTCATCACCCATTCACCTATCACTTTTTTCCCTTTTCCCATTACTTCAAAATATTAAATTGACCACAGTAGTGAAAACAACTGCTGAGTTGTGTAAAAGTGGCTGCTGATAGGGTTAAACAGTTGAAAAAAAAACAATAAGCTTTTATTTGCACAAGACAGTGGTTGAACGTTCAAGACCTGGAACGTTTTTCTGTTTGTGAAAGATGGGAATTGGTCGGAAAGGTATTATAGATTCAAGGCATTGTAAACATTTCAGTCTTACGTAAATTCAATTAATTCAAACTTGTTGGGGAGGGTTCTAGTCATTTCTTACAATGAATGTTATGTTTTAAAAATGCTAATACAAACATCCTTTTACCAAAGAAAATAACGTTTGCACTCCTGAGCATTTGTTCTTTGAATTACTCAGTTGTAACATCTGCTCTCCTTAGGATACTTTAGCTTGAAATTTAGTCATACAAATCAAATATAGTCCTGGAATATATCAATCTGTATACTCATGCATCCGCAAAAAAATCTAGAACAAGAGTTCAGGACCAGAGTTGGTCTTGATCATGGCACTAAGTCTATATGTATCTGTCACACAACATTAGTGTTAGCACCAGTCAAGTGTTTCCACAATGAGCCCTGACTTCATTGTCTTTAAAGGCAGCTCATTAGTCAAGTAGAGTGCAGTCCAGTCACACCTCAACACACACAATCATTTCTTCTACCTCTTTTTCTGCTCTGCTGCTCTGTCTCTCCCCGTTCAGTCACACTAACCAAGAAAAGTTCTATTCCCAGGAAAATTATAGTATTGTTGGTGATATAACATTGTTATAACAGCCTTAATCCAATTTATGAAAATGAAAAGTAAAAAAAAAAAAAAAAAAGTAAAATAATGTGGATTGTTTTTATATCAATTGTACGGCAAGTTCCAGTTTCTAATATCTATAACTAAATGTTGTCACATCCCTGGCTTATCATGTCTTTTGTTGTAGGCGAGGTCCTCCTGCCACGGCGAGAGGGCGGGGTCACTGGCCACGCACCTGACGACCATCGTCATCAAGGCCTTACTTAAGGCGGCCGGCGCAGGAGGACAATCGCCGGGTTATTCCATGAGCCACTCTTCATTGAAGCCTTAGTCGTTCCCAGAGTTTTCTAGTCCCGAGTCTCCGCAGTCGCGCATTTTGTTTTGTACTTTGCCTTGTGCTTTTTGTTTCGTTGCTCGTTTACCTTTTGCTACTCCTCCGGGTTTTTTTGTTGTTCCTAGTTTTTTGATTGTCCTCCTGCTGACCTCGTTCCCTTGTGCCAGACTACTTAATCGTTTAGACCCGTTTGGTCTCTCTTGTTGTTCCACCTTTTTCCCCACGCTTGCCGTGCGATTTTTGATAATAAATCCTTGAAGCTGAACCCAGCGCGTCGTGTCGGGGTCCTCAACCCACTCGTGTCTCGGGGTTATCCATAACAAATGTATGTTTTATCAGATGTGAATTTGGCCAAGAGAATTGTCAGTGACCAAATAAACACATTGAATAAAATCATATGCTACATTTGGCTCAAACCAATAATAATGTCAATAGTATTAATGTTTTTAAAGATATGAATAATTCACAGTAAAATTTCCAGATAACCTGACTATAGATCTCATATTCCAACTCCATAACATTACCGTTCCAAGATATCTGTAAAATCACTTTCTTCATGCATGTTCATAGAAATAGTTAATGCGACTTGCCATGAATTCTTCTTCAAATCCGTTTTAGATTTTCTATTAAAATGGAATTTTCAAAATCAGAACTTCTCTTAGTGACCACAGAATTGTGGTCGCAAAAATTATAACACAAATCATCAGCAAACATGGGTTGCTGCAAACATTTTAAGCTTTACCCATTGATTCTGATATTTTGTTGACTAATGTTACGTCCCAGTCTAGGGTCTAGGACATAACATGAGTAATGGGCCCCGCCTTCCCCAACTCCCAAGCAGCCAGCCGATAACCCAAAGGTTTGGAAATCAAAAGATACATTTATTTACATTACAAAAGGGTTACTAAAAGAGTGGAGCGATTAACTCAGGGTGAACCAAGGCCAAAACAACAAACAAAACAATCTCTGCAATAACCAAACTAACCTAGCAAACAAAACAACAAAAAGACAATAAGCTTACCTCCCTAGCTCCAAAAACAGGAGGAAAGAAAATGTACAACAAAAACGGCGGTTCACCCCTACTGCTCGGTTTCAAGACAATTGGTACAAATGCGTGGCTGGTGGGAAGCGAAGGAGGACGAAAGTTGTCTGCCGTCTCCTCTTAATATATGGCAGGTGTGCGACCTCCAATCAGCAGCAGCCAATCGTGGGCCTTCCTGGAGCCGACCCATTCGTGCACTGCTGGGGCACACCTAAACAAAAGATGCCAGGAAACAGGGAAAAAGAAACAAAGCAGAGAGCAAGACCCCTGAGTGACCCCACCCGTAACACTAACTGTAGAGTTTTACTTTCTTTTACAATGACTTTTACTACTACTTTCACTATGACAAACACTTGGCAATCCCAATTGGCGGTTATGGCTGTAATGCGAATGATGTAAAGTAATTGTGTAACTCCAGCTCCTTTATCTTTTTTTACCCACCTCCAGTCATCTAAATTGCAGGCATCCCTAAACAGCTGTCAAATTTTTGCAGCTTTTGGCTCAATATTAATCGGTTTCATTCACACACACTGGAACTGAAACAAACTCAGAAGAGTAGGAAGACTCACCACATTGAAACAGTAGCATCATGGTAATAAGGTCCTGTGCATTTTTTTTTTTTTTTTGTGCCTGCAGAGTTCTGCCTTGAACACACATGTGTGTTTACAGACGTGCGTAGCCTCAAAGAAGAGGGGAAGACAAGCAAAAACAAATATGCATGTTGAACCAAGTGCTACTTTTCCTTCCTGGTTATTAGTTCAAACAAGACCAAGTTATCCGTGAAGCCAAGATGCACAAGACACTTTGAAAAAGGAAGCATATTGTGTGTGTGTGTGTGTGTGTGTGTGTGTGTGTGTGGGGGGGGGGGGGGGGGGGGGGGGCTCGAATTCAACTTTTACCTGCATAACTCAAAACAGAACAATTTTTTCCCACAAATCTGTGTTTGAATAACATTAACTCGAATGTGAAGTATCATGCCATTTACAAGGTTTAAATGATTTTTTAAAAATATTTATACATACATTTACCTCTAATTCAACATCTTATGCATTATATATTATGCGCCATCTTATTGCCTCTTTGTTGACAACAATGAGGGTTGCGTGGATCATTTTTCCCCCAGACTTTGACCCATAATGAAAAAGGCATCTATTTCAAATAAATTGGACGAGTCGGAAGATGACTTCCCCTAGAAGAGTAATGAGGATATTTGTGCAAATGACGAGCACGAAAGAGAGGACGTTTGGGATTTAAATGGGTGGAGCTATTTGGCGTGTCAGATAATGATGACGACTTTGAGGGCTTTTAGATGAATTCACATTCAACTGTGTCAAAAAATAAAGCACTGAAACTTCCAATCGTTTAATTGTTGCAACATTATTTACAGTATTTGCGTCTCACATGTGCACATTTGCTCACACTTGTCCCGTTTCCGCACGACACCCTACCCCCTTAACCGGAACAGAATGTTATTCTAAAAGTACCAACATTTCATGATTTTAATAACACCATGTGTTTTAAATGGACAGCCATGATATGTAAAACCACAAGTCAGAGGTGGACTTATACTCACATTTTTGAAAAATTCACCCAAATTGAAGTAATAAAAATGAGTGATCGACTTACACGCAATGTTGACGTACGCGGAGAAATACGGTATAGAATCAGAACTTTTCCCACGATCGCCATATATATATATATATATATATATATATATATATATATATATATATATGATTGTTGAATTGAATTATCCTTAACATGTACAATAGGGATCACCAATATATTCGAAACAAAGAGCTACTCCTTTGATACGGAGTAATACAAACGGCTACCAGTTTAAGTGAGGACACTGATCATAATTAAGGTGGCGCTGTAGTAAATATGTAAATCATTTGTAATATGTAATGTAACTGAAATATATGTACTGTATAATTGTTTGTAAAATTAATCTAAAATCACAATGTTCTATCAGTTGTAAACTATGTGCAGAAAAGGCTTGCGAGTTATTCATGTGATCCTCAGGGGCTACAAGGTACCCGCATGCACAACGTTGGTTAGCCCTTATATACAGTACAGTATATAATTATGCAATACGGGGCTTGCTGTACACAAACAAGTAATTACTTTTCAAGTAGACTTATTGAGAGTTCAGACAGCAGGGGTAATTGTAAATTAAAACCTAAGACCAAAGCACATTTTAGTAAAGAAGAGGATTAACAAAGAGCAGCGCTGTTAAGGAATTTTAGCAGGGCTGAATAGTTGGCATTTTTCTTCATGGATTATTACAATGAACTGCAGGTGTGCAGATTAGTGATGTGACTCCCGATAGTCATAGCAGAAAACAGCTCCTCACACATATAAAGTATGTGTTGTATTGGAACTTATTTAGATGCAGCCAAAAAGCACTTACTAAGTGAAAAAAACAATATATTTTTTTTCCAATTCAAGACAGAGGTATTTTATATCAGTGCACTAAATGAACCATGCACATTGTACACAAATCATACAAATAGATGCTGACTCCAATCAACTTCCATAATACATGTGAATCCATATTGTGCGTACAGTATTTGTCAAACCACTTTATTTTATTGCTTGACATCGTATAGAGAAAAACATTACAAAAAACAATCACACTTTCAAACATAAATCTGGGATTAAATCTTATTTAAACATTACACATGTCATCACATCAAGCTAATATGTGCTGTCCTCTTACAACCACCTGCCTCCACATGGTTTCCGCTGTCATTCAAGGATTTTCTTAATCAATCTTGTGGAGTAAAAGTCGATTCAATGATTCAAGTTGATTGACTGTTTGTCACTGAGGTGTTTTTCTCGTTAAAATTACTTTGATGAAAATACTAATATAGTTTGATTGAAAACTGCATTGACTGTAAATCACTGCCTATTTAAATATTTTAGGATCATGTAGTCCCTACTTTCAAAGGCCATTATTCTTACTAAAGCTATATTTACTACAGCTAAAAAAAAAAAAAAAAAACAATGAAAATTCACTCTTACTTCACAACACACACTCAGTAACACTCTACAACTTTACCGGGTTTAGGGTTAGAAACTCTATTAGAACATAGATTGTCAAGTACCAACCGTTCATCCATCCATTTTCATCCATTTAGCGACTTATCCTCATGAGGGTCGCGGGCCTGCTGGAGCCTTTCCCAGCTGTCTTTTAGCAGGAGGCGGGGCAAACCCTAAACGCATTGCCGGCCAACTGCAGAGCACACACAAGAGAACAACCATACACAACACCAACCACTCCAATGGACAATTTAGAATGTAGAATTTACCTACCTTGCATGTTTTTTGAATGCGGTAGGAAACCAGAGTGCCCAGAGAAAACACAGACAAATTCCACAAAGAGAGGCCGAAGATAGCAAGCAAAGCTACAACCTTTGCATGTGAGGGGGGCGTGCCTCCCACAAAAGTGCCACAATTACTAAAATGATATAGAAAAAGCTTACAGACTATACAGTATATCTTCATCTGGCAGGTCAAACTGTCTGTATACATACTCAACAACTGTTTCTACATGTTAATCTAAAACACAGTACAGAGTGTGTACCACCTCAAAGAGTTGAATGTGTGTATTGATGAATGCCTTGAGGTATGTGCTTGTGTGCAAGACAGAGATGGATGGAGTTTCTGGTATAAAAACTACAGTTAAATGTCACTCCTGTCCGTCACAACACACCTGCTCTCACTGATGCGTCTTTTGTGACAGGCTGACATTTATACACCTTCTACTGAGCAGCACACATACACAAACGTACATGTTCACAAAAACATAGACCTCATCAGAAAAAAAAACAACCTCACAGTTCAACGCTCATTTCAAAACAGAACCGGAGATATGATGCTATAACACTGAAGGTACTGAACAGACATAATCTAATTATACTATTTATTCTTTATTGAAAAGCATTTTGCCCAAAAGGAATAACACCATCACAATAAAGTTCAAGATGACGGACAGTTTCAATATTACAATAAAAATAGAGCATGAAATCGTAATTTGTCTTTTGCTCCCGGTGGAACTGGAATTTGCCTTGTCTACATTGCCTACCATGCAGAGAGAATTTAACAGTTTTTTATTTTTATTTTTATTTTGATGTAATACTACTGGAGTACATACAATACAATACAATATAAATATGATATATATATATATATATATAATATTGTATTTATTATGCATTTCTAGTGCTTGATTCAAACTTGAACTAGCACTGGTTAAGGGGTACTTGGATTAAAACATATTTCACAGGGGGCACATACGAACCAATGGCCTAATGCACCCTAGGCCAAATCCCCATTTACCAAATCTCAGAGACCTTGGGTGGGTTCCACCTAAACTGGTCTACCCTCCAAGTATTAACAAGGGCCAACTCTGTTTAGCGAGTTGAGGAATCTCACTGTAATATGGCCAATGCTTATGGCTCCACTCAGACATTTGTTCCTGTCCTCAAGAGAAGAGAATTTGGTAGTTGATGAAGTCACCTTAAAATTATTTTTTTTTCACAAGGAGGTCCTATTTTCTTTGGTTGAAAAAGAATTATGTGAGAAAGAGTAGAGAAGGTCAGACTCGGGACAGCAAAACTATTATTCAGAACTTTCTGTATGTTACAAAATGCAGAGGTTGTGCACTGCAGGTTGTCAAGTATCTATTAAATGGCATTCATGCATGTCTTAAATGTCTTGCGCTGTATGTCATTTGTTGTGTTTCCCAGCCCTTAACTTAAGCTCATAGTTACCACACCTCGAAAGCCACAATCCCGCCTGTTTTGGATGTTTCCTTTCAACTAATACACTTGATTCAAATGATTAGCACATCAGCATGCTTCATAGAATTCTGATAACAACCTTGAATTTAATCAAGTGTGTTGGTTAAAGGGAAATGTAAAAAAAAAAGGCTGGATTGTAGCTCTCGTGGGCCAGACATTGGCCACCATTGCTATAGAGAAACAATTGAGGGAAAATGTCAAGTTTGCTTAAATCATTTATGGCATTCAATGTACACCAAAAATGACATCATTCTCCTTCATAAAATGTAACAAAAAAAAAAACTGTCATGAACCTGCTTAGGGCTGCAGGTGAATGCAGAATAAGCTAGGATTTGAAGATTCCCCAGGAGAAGTATATGGCTGCAATTCTTGTCTCTCGAGGCGTCATAGCCACTTTAGTTTTATTGTTGGATGATGGCTCAAATCACTTTGCCTCATGTCCCTCTCTTGATGGAAACCCTTACCTTGTCCCTTCGGATGGTTTATAATTCATGAGGGGCTCCTTAAAGGCAAACCAAGGTCTTAGCAGAAGCAGTTTATTGGCTCCAATAAGGTAGTTAAATATGAACAAGGACAGTTTGGAGGCTCAGTCCAACACACTACATTATTGACAATTTAAGTCAAAATTACCTCTCCATATAAATATCTTAAGCACCTCAGCTTTTTTTTTTTAATTCCATGTGACATTCATCAAATGTAACAATATAAAATATATCAAATCTAGAATATAAAAAGAATAATACCATAAATATCAGTGTTTCCTCCAGAATTTTATTGGCTCTGGATATTGTGTTCAGTGTTTTAACACATTTTTGAATGGTCAAAAAGCGCTCTTTTTTTATTGGACATTATTTAAGAATTTGGAAAAAAAATACAGGATTTGAGTCATTGGCATACCAAACTTGAGAATGCAAGACGCAAGCCTGTCTGATGAGGATTTGTAAATAAGTATTAATATTAAAGTAATTTAACCCCACAGCTTTCTCCGTAAGTTAGCTTTTTTAAATAAATAGAAACCCCACCTCAGTTTAGATGTTGGAAGTTATTTAAGTTTACTGCATTGATTGAGATTTATTCCGTTTGAGTTTGAATTGTCTGACTGCATTTGAAGGCATCCTCAGGACCATGCAATTAGTTATTTCCAGTTATGTTGGTGAGGATGATATAAAAGAAATGCAATAGTAGTGTAATGCCTTACATTTCAAATACACTACCACCAAGTGGTGATAGTGTGAAACACATTGAAATAATATCCATCTATCCAACAATGTTAATAAGGTTGAACTCTAGCAATTCATGTTGGGCCACATTAACAGGGTTCCACGTGTTGTGGGTAATGTGGGAGGAAACAAGAGTACCCACAGAAAAACCACACAGGCATGCAAACTCCACACAGGAAGACCAGAGCCAGAATCAAATTCGCTACATTCACACTTTGGAGTGGACGGGCAGACCACTCTTTCCACCATGTTGTCCATTTGAATATGATTTTTTTTTTTTTTTTTTTTTATGATGTGTTGATGTTGGAAGCTATGGATATCAATTTCAAAATAAAATCCTTTAGTGGCTAATGCATTGTTGGCCATGTGTTAATTTAGTGTTGTTTATCTTGCCGAGTGATGTGATGCCATTGCATCTTTCTTAGTAGGTCTGCACGGTGAATGTAGTCACATTCATGGTTGCTATATTGGACACTTCAAATTGTCCTTATGAGTACCATAGGTGTGTTTGTGTGTCAATGGTTGTTTGTCTCTGTGTGCCCTGCATTTGGCTGGTAACCATCTTAGGCTGCACACCTGCCTGTGGGTAAGCGGCTAAGAAAATGAATGGATGGATGGATGAACATGTTGATTAAAACATCCAATTGCACCATTTGGCCTGATAAAATTTTCACGTACACACACTGAAATGTTGAATGTATTTGCGGGTGAATCGGTCACAATGTTGTCAACAATTGTTGTCTTTAAAGTTCTAAATGGTTTTGGCTGTTGTTACTGAATTTCATGTTGTCATTGAATATCTACAAAAAAAAATGTAGTTTGAATGTATGTTTTAAAATCTTTGCTGAATTTGCATTTAGTGTTGGGTTCAGTATCTGACTGTAGCCCAGCATATTCTGAAAAAGCAGACAGAAAAGAAACAGTGGTTCACATTGTCGCTGTCAGAGAAGGTTGGGCAAAGGGTCTTATCCCCGTTGCCTACTGTAGGTATTTGCATCAGAGTCCCTGCTGAAGAATAGCTGTGTTTCAGTTCCACTGGGGGGGTGGTGTGCCTGTGTGAATTTATGTGTTTATGTCCACCCACGCCTCGTTTTGCGCCTCAAGCAAGCTTCAGCTCAATATGGGGCTGTCATTCTGCATGAAACCGAGTGGATGATTGGCATGCCCCTAAAGTATGTATTGGCTGGGCGCATGTAGTCTCGTAGAGTGTTATTGGCACAAAAGGAAAAACATATTTGATATGTAACATTGAAGCCATGTAAAATTTACTCATGTACATTTAGTGGCCAGACAGAACAGGCCCAGTATATCGTCTTTATTTGTGTTTATTCCAAATGTGGAAATTATCTCTTGTACCAAACCCCAATGTAAAATAAGAAGTAAAAATAGATACTAACAGAATCAGCGGTCAGACCCAAGTGATTAGTAACGGATTCATTGTACACGTGACAACAACGCAGGTGGCTGACTGTCAAGGCTCAGGCTCAGGAAACAGAAGACATACAGGCGAACCAAGCCGAGGCAGGAGATCGGATCATGGGCGGGCAGAAGAGTTGTTAGGAAGGCAGAGTTAGGAAACAGAAGTTGGGATGGTTGGGGGCAGGCAGTCAATATCCGGATGGGTAGGACAGAATAGCAGGCCATGTAGTCAGAGGCAGGCGGGTTCACAACATGGGTCACAAGCAAGTAGTAGGGAGCAGGCAGAGTTGGGACCCGGACAGGCAGAAGAGGAGAAAATGATCTGCCAGTGACTGGCAAGAAGAGGCGTTCTTAATTACTGGGCAGGTAATGGTTGCATCTGGTAGTGATTGGACTGATTGAATGGAAAGTGATGATGAGACAAGTGAGTGTGGGAGAATGAGCGGGCTGAAGCTGACTAACAGTGAAAAAGAATGGCTACTTGGATATCGTGGGTGTGTGTTTATGCTGCACGTGCGGTGTGGAGGCAGTGTAGGGGCGGTATGAGGGCGTGCCTTATCACTGTCACATTATTGTGAATCCCACAAGCCATTTATCTCCTCTGACAACAAGAAATGCATCACTGAAGGAAAATAACACTTTGGGGGTGTCAAGGGTGAGAAATAAACATTGTACCATGGTTAAACCCTTAAATAAGTTGAATTCCTATGATAGGGGCCCTCTCAGGGCATATATGGTGTCATTCTTTTGAACATGCCACTGCAGTCATTACAAGCATGGTCAAAGGTTTTTTTGTTGTATAAAGCCATGCTCTTAAAAGTAGAGAAGCATGTTATGCCATTTTTCAGGGATTTTAATTTTTTCACTTTTCAATCAGTTAAGTACAACAAAAAATATTGGCGTAGTGGATGTACCCTGCTACAAGTGTTTTTAAATTCCAAACCAGTATATCTTTAAGTCCATGGTAACAAAGTCAAAGGAAAAAAAATCTTCTTACAACACTAGAACATTTTACACAAATGAAAACTTGTAACGGATTTCATGATAAAGTGCCGCACCATTTTTATAATTATTGGATCGCAATAATTTCAGAATTAAAAGTGCTATTTATCTAACATAACACGTGCTATAACAATCCGGTAAATACATTAGACTCTATCGGTATGTCAAATCATTTTTTTAGCACAGCAAATGATGGCCTGATATTTTAATTTAAAAGATGAATCATTTTCCAAACACTTTACACTTCTCCCTTTTCAGAGGGCACAATTTTGCAACATGATTTGACAATTTTACCAAAAACATGAAAAGTCACTAAGTGTCACAGAGAGTGCATTCAAACCATTAAAAATGCACTGTTTCAAGAATGGCAGGTGGCATTTGCACTGCTCATAGCTAAAACAGTGCCAAGTCTGATGAATATTTTAACTTTGAGGGCAATTACATGACTCTAAATGAGAAGAAATCTACTTCAGCTAAACTTAAATATGCAGGCACTGTGAAAGACATGGTGTGCAATGCCAGACTAGTGAAACGAATCTGACATAATCACCTTCTGTATAAAATATGTTAATAAGTCATTTGTCTGCAGGAGGAAGCAAGAAATCCATTCAACAATGTCCTCCCGTGAAGATTTCTGTTCTTTTTTTTTTTTTTGTATTCATGGTTGTTTCAAATAACCACATCCATCCATTTTCTATAGCCGCTTGTCCTCACTCGGGTCGCTGGGGCCTATCCCCGTCGTCTTTGGGCAGTAGGCGGGGGACGTCCAATTTCAAGCGATAAACTGAGAGCAATTGTAGTGGACTGGGCATATATGATCGCCCAAAAGCATCAAAGTTTTAGTTTAGTTTAGTTTTTAGCACATGTTTTTTGCAGGCGGCCTTGCTGTGTGGTTTACATGCTTTCCCCATGCCAGAGTATTTTTTTTCCTGCAAGAAAAAATAACGTTCATAACGTTTGAACTCATGATTTGTATCCACTCTCATAATTTGTGTTCAATGCAACACAACAGTGAATATTTTAGACGATAAATAATTTATAAACACATATATTTCATCTCTGTGGAGTAGAACTATTATTTCAATCTTTTTTATGCAAGACATGGGGTTCATCCCAAGCCCTCCTGTCAATCACACTGCTACCATGGCCAAGGAAAACAATCAACAAACTGTGGAGACAGCAGTTTTAAATTCTGCTGACCCTGATTCCTTCCCGAACTGCCCTTTAACTCTGACTCGTCAGACAATGAATAGTTTACGACCAATTAATGCAAATGTGTGTGAAACAAAACGGCATATGAGAAAATATTTTCATATTCAAAAGACAAAGACACACATATTATATATGGAGTTCTTCTAGATTTGTTGCCAGTGTGGCAGAATGATAAGAATTTGGGTCAAAACTCAATAATAACATTGTGGACACGTGACATTTCCTCAAATGCTTTCCACCTAATCATCTCAGAATCTCCGGTAAGAATTATAGAAAGACACACTTGTCAACAGGAAAAATCCAAAATATTGGGTTTATGCTTAAATAGTTTTCATATGAAAAGTGATTGCATGAAGGTTAAGTTGGACTGTTTTTGGCATACTCTGAAAAGCCATTTTTAAACATCAGTCTCTGGAAAACTGTCTCACATGTACCCTTCAAATTTTTTACAGTGTATATCTGTTACTAATAGCCTCCAGATATGGACTGTCAGGAGTGAAGCTTAAGTATAACCTAGTACGGTAGGTTGTAGGTCTAAATTTTCTCCTTAAATTTGTCTTGTCTAAATTAAATAGCAACCTTGAAGAGTGGCTGAGCTCCCTGTTGTCAGATAAGACTTCTATCGCTTTTGCTAGCTTGAACATTCTCCAAAATTATACTTCTCTGGGGAGATTGTTTTTTTTGTTTTTGTTTTTTTCAGGAAAGAAAGGCCATGACACTTGCTCATACTGTACTGCATACATTTGCCAATAAGTACATTGAAAACAAACACACATATGCATCGACTAAAATATTTGTACTATGTTTGGGTGAATTAGAGAGTGTCAAGGGATAGGAATTTCACTCTTGTCCTATCTTACTGCCACAGAAAATAATGCCATCTCAGACCATTGTGTTAAAAAAAAAATAAAAAGAATGTTGCCGGTAAGAACAACGTCCACTCACACACCCACTGCTTCCATTTTGCAGGTCAGCTAACGTAAAAAAAAACCTAATAATAATAATAATAATAATAATAATAATAACAAAAGAAAAAAACAAAGTAAGTTTGTTGCACACTGTGATGGCTGTGCAGATTCTTCTATCTACATAAGCATGTCACTTATGCACCTTCATGAAATGAAATGGGAAAGAGGGCTCCCCTATCAAATGTATGTATTTTCACAGCACCTATGTATTTATTTTTTTTTTTTTTTGTGCGATGTGGAGGCATGTCAAAAGCATGCTATGCTGGCTAGATATGTCCCGCAAGGATGTTTCATCTGGCCCACAAGATTGTTTTGTACACTTTTAAAGTCTTACTTTTACAAGCAAGGACAAGATGAGCACCGTAGCTACTAGTGAAACTAACCCGTGGCCATGCTTGTGTGGAATAGCTTGCTAATCGCTTCAGTGACAGAAAGTGGAACACGACACCAGAGTTCACATTAGCATTAGCATCAAGCTTCGTTGTGCCACTGCTCAGTACAAGTAAAATCTTTCCATTGCTTTGAAGAGATTCACAATGGGCGAGGGTCGCCATTCGGGCCATTGCCAGGCATTTGGTTTTGGTATTATAAACAATCAGTCTTGTATTTCTTTTTACATTTACTTTACTACCGGCTCCACAGTTAGCACTCAGCGCTTCTGTATTTGACGTGACATCATGACTTCTTGAGTTTTCAACTTTTTCTGTCATTTATGTCACTACGCAGGTGCCATCCAGTGTCAACTATAGTTCACAGCTGATATCCATTGGGGATTAGGACCAGGCCAGAACAAATAGTTAAAATCTACATATAAGTGACACTAACTGTTTTAAAGTTATATATCATTATTTTACTAGTCCGGCCCACTTGAAAATAGATTTGCCTTCATGTGGCCTCTGAGCTAAAGTGAGTTTGACACCAGTGCGCCTTTTGAAGATGAAACATTTTGTTGAATATTTCGATAGAATAAACTTGCCTCATTGCTATGCTCGTGACACATCGTAGTCCTAAACAACTGTAATCAGTGTAATTGTGGTGACTGTAAATTAGATTTTGAATTGATTGTTTTTATTAAACATGTTGGTTGTGAAATCCATTATGGTGATGCGCTCGGTGCATGTGCTAACCCGTCTCATTTCTACTACTGGAACTGTTCCAAATATGCATTCGGTCAAGAGTAAAATGCTTTGATTATTTGGCCTTTCTTGGATTCAACTATAAAATCCAACTACACATGCTATTATTGTTATATGAAATGTGCATACCTTTGTGAACAATTCTTCCAGATAAATATGTAATTGAATTCTAATTCCAATTTAAAAATCAGTGCTCTTATTTGTCTCCCTGATGTATAATGTTTTGACAGGGACTTTCAAATCATTGTGCGTCAACTGGATGCAACGTTTTTTTGTAAGGGTGTGCCAAAAAATGGAGTCACATAAGAAATGGGATTCTCAGTTAGTATGATTTAAACTGATTTAAAATGTCAGGGATTCTCATTTGCTTCAATTTTTATCAATTTAAAATGTCAACATATCAAGATTGAAAATAACATTAATCCACATGCTTCTTTTCCACTTCTGTACTTTTTTATGCTGTCCTTACTACAGCTGTCTGCACTACTAATTTCAGTACTACGTCAAATGTGTTGTGTGCAGTAATCTCAATTTGCAGCCCATCCTGGAAAGTCAAGCAGTAAGCCATCGGCACGACACACACAAATCAACGATGGAGGAAATTCAACCGTCCTGTTCTTATCAAAAGCAGTGTTGTGTGAAGAATGAAAGTCACACTGCAACGAATTTGAATGCAGTGCTTGACTTTGCAAATGATCCTTCCAAAACAATGTAAAATTAAAAAAAACAATGACTTTCACTTTGTTATTCTGTATTGCAAATCTGACTGAAGTTGCATGATGATTCTTTGCACATCTTTAGATTGACGGAGAAATCAGTTTTGATTGAATCAAATTGAATCACTTTTAATCGAAAATGGTTTGTATCAAATATCGATTCTGAATCGAATTGAACACCTTAAAGTTGGAATCAAATCAAAGTGTGAGACACTCAAAGATTCCTACCCATTTTTTTGTTTTTGTTTTTTTTTTTTAACATCAAAATATGAATCATTGTCTCGACTTGGTGGGCTCGGTGGCGCAGTGAATACATAGGATCACATCCACCTCACAGTTAAAGAGAAATGAGTTCCAATCCACCTCGCTTCGGCCTACCTGGTTGGAGTTTGCATGTTCTCACAGAGCCCGCGTGGTTTCCCTCCAAGCTCTCCAGCTTCCTACCACACTCCAAAAAACATGCATGGCAGGTGAAATGGACATACTAAGATGTCATTAGGTGTGATTGGGTGTGTGAATGGTTGTTCGTCTCTGTGTGCCTGCAATTGGCTGGCAACCATTTCAGGGTGTCACCTGCCTACTGCCCAAAGCCATCTTAAATAGGCACCAGCAAGCCTGGCAAAAAGTCCGAACAGATCCATAAGAAATTCACATTTCAGGAAAACTCCACAATCCGGGACTTGGATGCATCCCCAGAATTCAATGGGTCATATTTTTTTTCACTGGTTGTGGATTCTTGGGTCTGGCAGAAGCCCTGGTGGGAGAAATGCCACATCTTTAAAGGTAAAGGTAATGTTGTGGTAATCTCACAGGATAACCTGTAAACACATGTTCCTGAATCTGAACAAACATGACCATTCCTATAATCTTTGACGAAAAATCAGTTATACATGAATCATTAAAAGTTGCTTCCACACCTGTAATTCACCTTCTCTAGTCAGGCTAAGAATGTGCTTGTAAATGTGACTCTGAAATTGAAAAAAAAAAAAAAAAATTCACAACTCAGACGTAAATTGAAGATGAAGCAAAGTTATGTTAGTTTGCGAAGGTGTTTCTTTAAAAGTACACAGGTAATTTCCAATTTGGGGAAAGACGGCACCTATACTTGAATATACTTTGCTGTTGACCTGGATAATGGTATGGTCGAGGCTTTTATTTTCAGTGCTCACCCTTAGTTTAAGTTTATCTGAACCTCAAATGCTGCAAGGTCAACAGAGCGGCAACTCCAGCACTGATAGGGCATCACCGGCACAGCTTGTTTGAGAGGCAGCGGCAGTACACTTTTATTGCTCAAGCTGGGCTGTTTGCAGAAGGGCATGTTTGAACTGCTCATCAGCACGCATATATCTGCAGCTCCGTGGTGCCAAAAGTGGCATTGTATGCCTTGTAGGTGTCTCGCCTGTCCTGAGATTGCTTTTCTTGTATTGTTGCGAGTGTGTGCCTCTGTATTCCTGTGCTGAGAATGTGTCTATGTGCAAACATCAGCCTGGTGGGTACTTTAATCCTCTTTTCCAGGAGCCAACACACTCCTTTCCTTTCAGATGTGATCAGGAGTGAGTCTTTGTGTTGGACCGTGTGTGGTATTGTGTGAAATCAAAGAAGGTGAGTGAGAGCAGCCAGGGAGGTGTCAGCATCTGGCTTCAACCCCGATGGCTTTGCTCTAGGGCAAAGCATGTGTGAAATTGAACTGAGGCTACATATCGTCGCCCTTAGAACGGGGAGCATTTTGAAACTCTGAAATGCCGTTATTCTTTCACTCACATATAGCTGATGCAAAAAGCCTTTTATAGCTATTTTCAGGAATATTTGTGATGGTTAAGCAGGGATGAATTGACAAGCTTCTATATATATATATAAATATATATACATATATATATATATATATATATATATATATATATATATATATATATATATATAAAGAGAGAGAGGGAAGAGAAGGGGACCTGCAATATGAAAACAAGTCTTACAACTAAAGCACACAGGGAAAAACATTATAAATGTGGCATTATGCAGAATCTCTAAGGAGGAAAAAAAACTCAGTTTCAATGTCTCTGCACTGGGACCAATCAGTGTGTTTTTGCTGAGGTGCGAGGTGTTCAAGCAAGTGTGCATGCATGCATAAATATATGAGTGTGTGTACTCAGCATTTCAATCCTCGGGGGAGTAGTTTAAGGTATCAGAAACAGAAGTATTTTGAGCTAAACCCTTTGAAGCTCCTCATTTGAATGTCAGAGGATACCATTAGATTGTGTGCACACTGTTTATGTGAGGGGATTTGTGCCTTGAATTTCACAGTTAATGTTTTTGATGCGTATTGTTAATTTATATGTATGCTTATTTGATTTGTCTGCATGCTCACTGCATTGGCTTTGAATCCATTCAGCAATTTGCCTCGTGAATGTCATTAATGAGTAAGTAGACCTGTCTACATACTGAATAGCATTTCCTAACTCCATAACCCAACTGCCATTGTTGCCCAATCGTCTCCAGTTAATAAAATGAGAGTGGGTAAACTGCAGATTTTGATGATGATTGACCTTAATTTTCACAACATCGAACAATCGGCAGGGTTTCATTAAAAGCACGTCAGTATTGATAAGGCAATTGCAGACTTTTATTATCTATATGCCTTTGTCTTACATGATGCACAGTAGGTATTTTTTAGGTAAAGATTTTTCATGTCATTTTCAAGTTCAGACCAAGTCAAGTGTGAGTCACAAAAATATATATTGCTTGGAGGGCATAAAGCCATAGTGGGTAGATAGCAATTCAGAAAATATGGTGTTGAGCATTTTACTATGACACTACTTAATATAATAAAAATCAGATAAACCCATAATTTGGGAACTGCAAAGTTTGAGTAAAATGTGCTAACATCAAATAATATTTGAGCTTTCTGGGCACATATTTTATTTAGAACACTAGATGTTTTTTGTTTACGTGAAGTGATTACAACTGATTGTGCCTTATTTATTGTCATGTTCAGCTGACATTTGTTGTTGTGGGTTTGGGGATTTTTCTTGTTGTGGGACTTTGTTTATGCTTCTTAGTTAGTGTTTATGTTTCCCTCAGGGCTGCCTTCCTTGTCTGTGTTCCAGTTAGTATGATTTTGTCCACTTGTCTGTGTTTGCCTGCCCTCTGTGTGTCCACCAATCAGATTCCCCTGCCTTGTGTGCTCTTCCAACTGTTTCTTGTTCTACTAATGGTGTGTAGTGTATTTAAGCCCCAGTTTGTCCCCGGTTAGTTGTTGGGTCATTTTTGACATCGTTGTTTTGCTGCTGGATGTCAGTGTTTTTCCAGTCCCAAATAATCTTTGTCCTCCTGTCATTACCCCATGAGTTTAGATTCTGTTTTGAGTTTTGATTTGTTACTTTACCCTCTGTTCAGTTCTTGATGGATTTTTCTCTCTGTTAAATTAAATCTCTAGTTTTTTAACACCAACCTCCCGGCTTCCCCTGCATTTTGGGTCCGCCTTTTCCACACCCCACACGACCATGACAATTGTGGAGAAATAAACTTTTCGAATTTTCATTTGTTTTCTTTCCTTTTTTTCTGTTTTTCCAGAGTAATCTACTTCTTTGTCACGCACTTCAAGTAGTGTGCAGTCCAAGGCTGACATCTCTGTAAAGGCATCCTTGGCCAGAGGGATGCAAATGTGTGTCCCATATCCACCGTAATTAGTAACCCAAATCCCATAGGAGCAGCGTGGGCCGGAAAGGATATGAACAGAGAACGAGGTGAGGGCGGAAGCTGAAGATTGTTCGTCATAATAGGATATTTGCTATATTGGTAGGATTTAATGATGGGGATTAAAGGTATGGGGGCAGAAATTGAAAGAAAAAAAAGTTTGAAGATAATGACTGCATGTAACTTGATTGAGGCAAATGAGGAGGGAGGAAGGGGAATGCAACACACTTTCCAATCTGATATGCTTGGAAAACTTCAATAGATGTACTACTTAAATGATAATTTAACCAGTTAATTAGAACACTGATGAACGTTGATGACCATGTAACACATTAAGATTGTGTGTTACGACTGACACCTCCCTTGATACATCAAATCATACCAACCTCTTACATTGAACTTTCCCGAGGGGCAACTAATCATTCCTATAGACATCCAGCAGTTCCTCATAAGTCTCACTTGCCCAATCTGTTTGGAGTCATCAAGACAAGGCCAAACAAGGCATGACATGATAGTGTTTACGGAAATTGAGGTAACACGCAAATATGTCAAAATTCTAGCCAAACTGTTTTTTTTTTCTTTTTGAGGCGCTTTGAAGGTTGAGAAAAAAAAACAAAAAAAACCCTCTTTTATGAGGTCCATGATACAGTGTGCCTATATCAGGTCTGCAAATTCCAGTCTCGCTTTTTTATGATTTTTTTTCAGCAGTGGTGTCCTCATTGGTTGTCTCCCATGAAATTCCACTTTGGCTCAAACAACGAAGAATGGTGCGATCTGGCACTGATGGACCTTGGCCTTGGAGTTCACCTTTAATTTCTTTGGAGGTTGTTCTGGGCTCTTTGGATACAATATGAACGATCCGTCTCTTCAATTTGTCATCAATTTTCCTCTTGCGGCCACGTCCGGAGAGGTTGGCTACTGTCCCGTGGGTCTTGAACTTCTGAATAATATGAGCCACTGTTGTCACAGGAACTTCAAGCTGTTTAGAGATGGTCTTTTAGCCTTTACCTTTAAGATGTTTGCCTATAAATTTTTTTCGGATGCCCGGGGACAATTCTCTCCTTCGCTTTCTGTTGTCTGTTGATGGGTATACCTATATATATATATATATATATATATATATATATATATATATATATATATATATATATGTAGTTCAATATATGCAAAATATATGCGGTACAGATGACTAAACTGACTAAATTGAGGGTATGGATTTTTTAATTGAAGGTACGGATTAGTAAACAATGCGTATGGATTAGTGCAAATATATATATATATATATATATATATATATATATATAGTTCAATATATGCAAAATATATGCGGTACAGA